>NC_081409.1:707032096-707117096 GCF_030272615.1 Cryptomeria japonica | reverse complement strand
AAATATTTGGCAAATATCACAAAAAAGGGAACAATAGGAGCAGGCTTAGAAATAGTATAGGCAAGAGTGGACACTGATAAGTCACTCGCGACCTTCAAAGTGACCTCACACACTTGAGCCATCGCCCATCGATGATGCTTACGCTCACATGCAATTTGATTCTAGTGTAAAAGAGGATTGAGAATAGATGTTTGAGAAGGAACAACGACATTGCGCTCCATAGGAGAGGTCTCTAGAGCTCTTACTAGTGAAGAAGGAGGCCCAACTGATGATACAAGAGGTGCACCTGAATAAGGTACTACAAACATAGCCATAGGTACCCTTCCTCTTTTTTCTCTAGGAGCAATCAAAGGATTATAAGGTACCTTTGAAAGCTGTGATGTAGGAGCTAAAGGTGATGAGAAAGCATGAGGTGAGAACCTACCCTTACCATATTAGCCAAGCCAAGGGATGTTAGCTAGGATAAAGAGCTCAAAGGGTGGGTGGCCTATAGACTTTGATAGCATGGGTGCCTTTCCCTTGTCTACATCAAAATTAGTTGTGGGAATGAAAGACATCATGGTGCAGGGGCACTAGGCATGAAGACAACTTGGAGGACACCATGGAAGAATGACAAGGAGATGTATGGGTCTAATAGACTCAATTATGATGTCTTGAAGCCAATTATGGCATTTTATTGTAATGATCCTAATGTAATGATTAATTGTCCTAATGGACCTAATAAGGCCATAGGACCAAATATATGATTTCATGGGTATAGAATTGGTAAGGATCTCAAAGGTGTTTAGAACTATTTGATAAATCATTTTGATCCTTTAGAAGTCATTAGGTTGGGGTAGAAGTCCATTTCATAAGAGTTTTAAATTCAAAAATTTGAAAATAGTGGCTAGTGTCATTTTGGGGGGAAAAGCTAAAAACTTGTTTGTTAAGCATTTTAATCATGAATAACTGATGGATTTCGGTTTGGAAAGTTAGGGGAAGGTATTATAAAACCTTTTAATTCCATTTTGGTGTGGTTGGATGCTACAGTACGGATGTTGTACGGATTTAACAGAAAAAGTGAATAAAACCTTCATTTTCTTGCAATTTTTTGTGTTTTGTTACTTGAAAGTGATTGATCTTTCATGGTATAAGCCTTGGGAAGTCATTAAACATTGTAATAAGTGATTTGGAATGATTTTGTAGCAGGTTTTGCTCAGATTTTGTCATTTGTACTGACTGTCCTAAAATTTTCTGAGTTGTATCATTGGCATTGAAGGCCCAAAATGCAATTTGGAGCCCTTCTATTGATGTACGGTCCTATTTCTCATAGAGGAGGCTCTATATAACATGTAAATTATGATCCTAACTAAAACATTTTCAGGAAGTGTGTTTTAACAGGTGTACACCATGAGTTTGATGAGGGAGAAGTGAGTAGGAAGCATAGCAAACTCATAGCAGCAGAAGATCTACCTCTTGGAGAGGGTAGTTTGATGATTGAAGTTGGTTAATATGACCAAGGAGATGGTGTAGGGACTTTTAATGAGCCCTGGAAGTGAATGGAAAGGTCTTAATTAGAAAATCCTCGGTTTTGGAGCCTAATGGTGAGGGTTTTGGGGTTTGCACATTAAAAGAGAACATAGAACCAATTTTATTGGATATTACTTAGTTTTGAGGCATAACTAAACACTGTTGAGAGTTTCAATATTGGGGAAGAATTATTTCTTACACTTGCTTTGTAAAACTTGGGTTTTTGGCAAGCAAATTTGTCCCAATCTTAGGACAGCAAAGGCACGGTCCAAAACAACCTACCCTCAATCTTTGATATGTTGTATTAATCCGAAAAGGGTGTCTGAAAATATTTTTTTTTTTTGGAGTTATTTGGGAAAAGTTGGAGAAAACAATTTATTTCAGCCTCAGGTGGCCTAATTGAGGCTCTAGGGCTAGTAGCAGACATAGTGGGGTTTAAGAGCATGGTGAAGACTTGAACCTTTGAAACTACTTGAATCTTGTTGGATTGGGTTGGAATAGGTGTTTAACAACCTTAGGAGTCATTGTGGAGAGTGGATTGAGATTTGCCCTTTTAAAACCATTAAGGTGCCTTGGAAACACTAGGTAATTGCAAGGAGTGTGAAGCATTTAAAAGCATATTTTCTTGAAATCACCTAAAACCCCTGACCCTTTGTATCACATCATTGGGGGTTATGCAGTCTTGGGTGGATGAGGAGGTCTACCTTGAGGAACATGACTATTCTTAGCCCTTGATGAAGAAGGGATAAAAGACACAACCCACTATAGCACAAGAGTAGATAGGGAATGTGGAGTAGAGACTGATACAAGAGGCAGCAAATAACTAGGCTGAATCAACTTAGGAGCCAACTCCCCCATCTTATGTGGATAATAAGCTTTGTACATTAAATTACCATAAGGAAGCATAGGCCCAACCAAAGCTGGAAAAAAATGATCCAATGAAAAATCCCCATGGGCTACTAGTGGTCATAATTTAGTATCTTGGACAACATGCATCGAACCGTCATGAGGACACTTATGAATTATCGAGCGGATTGTGTCCATGGTAATCAACCAGGGAATACCTAGTTTTACCCCAAAAAAGTCCAATTCAAGAATGATAACAAACATGCTTGATACAACCTTGGGTCCCACAAGGACCATCAAGGTGATGTTTCCCAAAGGACTAAGAGACAATCAGTTATGCGTGGGAAGGGTAGTATGAAACTCATAATATCTTAACCTATGCCATATAGTAACAAACAAGGTCTCACCCATAATAACATCAACTCTATAAGGAGGATCAACAATCACACCTGTGACGGTCTGACCATTTAACTTCACAGGGATGTATAGAGGAGTAGGCTCTCCATAATAAGGGGAATCTAGAGGGGTGAAAGATATATCTATGGTTCTTCCCCTCTGGCTAGGAGTTGAGATCCGAGTGATAGTAATCATATTAATATAGGATCCTTCACTTGATTTCAAATCCAAAGATGATGCATGGATGAAATTAGATGAATGAGGCAGAAAAGGATCTATTTAGATTTACAACTCATTATTTGTATTTTCAATAGACTTATTAAACTTCTATTTTCTCTCACCAACTTCAATAGCTCCATTTCCTATATGGTCTTGGACAAGATGTCTAAGATGAATACAATGTTTAGTGTCATGTCTAGGCACATGATAATACTAACAGGACTTTAAACCATCATACCACCAAGAGTATGGTGTGTTGTCAAGCAAGGGTCTAATCTCAAGAAGGGTTAATAAATTATCCTTTGATAATATCTGCATTATGCTCTGTAGACACCTAGAATTGTCATGTCTAATTAAATAAATATTTTTATTTATTTAATTAATTCATTTATCCTCTTCTAGCCTTAAATTAAATAAATACTTATTTATTTAATTGATCCCATTTCTTCTATTAATTAAATAAATGTTTATTTATTTAATTAATTCATTAACCTTTTCTATCCATGACACATGTCATTCATCTCTTAATTCCTACACTACCTACCCTCTCATTATTTTCTTATTTTCTCTACCTACCCTCTAATCCTCGCCAACCATTTATCTTTTACACCTCTCAATCTTATTCCTCCATTTCTTATAGTGTCTTCTATATAAGGAGACGCTTCCTTCATTATCAACACCCAACTACGCTTTTTAACTTTCATATGCGATCGAGCCTACTTGCAACCACATTTCCGTTCTTTGTTGAGCTTTTGTGCACACATAAAATCTGAGAGCAAATATATCAAGCAAGATCAATGGAGATAGGAAGAATGGAGATCCAAACCCTATTGGACATGTGATGGTATAATCTTTGTGATTTTATTTGATTTGCATTGTCTTAGGTAATCTTCATATGTTATGGTGGATCTTTGTTGTTGTTAGGCTAGGGTTTTTGTGGTTGAATCTATTTAGTCTTTCAATATTGTTGTTTCCATTTTTACCATAAACATTTTGGTACGCCCGGTGGGACTCTTGTCCCTTTTGCATTTAACATCTTTTGTTGCAGCATTTGTGTTTTTGAAGTTGCAGATTTGACATTTCCAACAACATTTCAACATTTCCGCGTTTGTGCATCCTGGAATCACGTTTTTGATTTTCTGTCACATCTGTGACCTCCGTAATCGCATTTGTGTTTGGAATTATTTTATTTTATTTTGCAGATTGCAGGATTACGTCTCTGTTTCCAAATCATGTCTATGCACCTTTTAGACGTGTCTGCGTTCGAGAGTCGCGTCTATGTTATCTAGGCATGTTTGCGAAGGATTTAGGCGCATTTGTGATTTTTTGCCGCATCTGCATTAGGTTTAATCATGTTTGTGTTTTGGATTTTACATTTTTCAATTTTTGATCCAGTTTTGACACTTTATTTCATCATTTGGATTTCAGATCTGGTTTATTTTGGGCTAACACCTTGTGATTTAGCTAACAAAATTGGTGCATCTTGTCTTTGAAGCGAATTGTCTTTCGAAGGCCCCTATTTCACAAAGTCTTTTGGATCTAAAATTTACCTAACTTGTGTGCTTGCAGGAGGGGTATTATTGCAAAACTACTAACAAATCTTTGTTGCAGAATTTTGGCAAGGGTTTTTGATCTTTATTGTGTGCTTTGTTTTCATATATTATCAAACACTTCAATTGGTGCGCTTAAATTGAACTAGTGCCTTTTGTGTTTTGAGCAATAGGCTCTTTTTGTTTAATCTCTAGAGGGCATGTCTCCCCATATGGTCATTAGGACTACTAGTGAGGAGAGAATGACCCAAGTGGTAGCGAGGAAAACCCACCTCTTCCAAACCACTATAAATAATTATATCCATGGTGAAAGGCATGGGTAACGTGTGCTGATTAGTTCATACCGACACTATGTCTCCGCATAAACCCATTTGATCAAATTTATTTGATCAGTTGTAGGGCGTAACCCCTACCAGTTTTGAGCCTACTATATTTACAGAGCTGAAAGTGCCACATGTATGGCCACACAAGTGAATACCCTTACTAGCACCCTTTTGTTTTAGAAAGTCAAAATCTTTCTAGTTGTTGGGGCAGGAGGTCGAACCTCTGGAGCGGCCCACACACATACGGTTCTTAGTAGAGATACATAGTTGACCATGACAAGTTTTCATGGGGATTGATGCTTGGCTGCCCTAGAGAAGTGAGTGCCGAGGATGGAGCTAGCCCGGTCAAGCATCTAAGTATCTGCTCTGAATAGCATAGCCTCGAGGGAAACCCCTTTAGGATCAACAACTATTGTCCTGGCCAACCATAAGAATTGTGCTTGTCTTCTTTTGAGCATTCAAACATTCAAGATCAAACATCAAAACATTGTGTCTTTTATGTCTTCAAGTGTATGAAAAACATTTTTACATCAAACAACACACTTTCTTTTGAGTCATTTTGAGTCTAAACACTTGCAAACATTGAGTCCTCATCAATATTATGTCCTCTTGTCACGAAAAATAGTCAAAAACTCAGATTTGGTCACAACAACAACTTTACAAAATTGGAAAAATTGCATTGAAACACGTTTGTGCATTGTTAAACAGTGTCTATGTCATTTAGCCGCATCTGTGAAGGGCATAAATGTGTGTGTGTTCTCATAAGAAAAACTACATTTACAACTGGGTAGTTTTCAAAAACGTCTATGTCATTTAACCTCGCCTGTGAAGCATACAGGCACGTTTGCATTCAGAATTGAAAAAAACTTACAGTCCAATAAACAAGAGCAGTCAGTTTCAGACTCATTGAGCTTCCTAGGTTATTTCTGCAAGTTTTCATCTAGAATTCAGCCTATTTTGGGTCTCACAAAGTCCATAATTGCTTTACACCCTACATTACATTCACATTTGTCTAAACTTGAGTCAAAAGGTCACTTGCTTGTCCTCATCATACTTTGTCAACACACTACATACAACAAAATTTTGCTAAGTGGTCCCTCATCAAGGTCTATCACCTTTGGATCTCATTTGGTCTTACTTAGAGTCAAGGTCAACTTACCTCATCAAGATAAACTATCATCTCTTTGGAAGCCACACCTACTCTACTACATACATACTTGGTCTTACAATTTGGATGTTGCAAGTAAACCTCAAATTCATTTACATTCCATCCAAACTCTTGGTCTTCCATACTCTTTCCATTTTCATCTAGTCTCACACATCTTGGTCAAGACCTAGTTTATGGTTGAAACCCGTTCCCAAAAATCTAGGAGAGAAGCTAAAGAGGCTCAAGAGTCTGCAAACATGAGTGCCTATGAGTATGACAATGATGTCTTTTTCAATTCGGAGCATACCACATTACCTGACAGGGATGCCTATAGAAACATTCCAAATTTTGAGAACATGGACATTACAAACAATAATGATACACACAATGACAATATGGATAACTTTTCTATACATTCAGCAGAAGTAGAAGACTCCATTATGGATCCCCATTTTAATCGATTGGTTGAGGAAATAATGAGGAGAGATAGACAATATTTCTTACAAGTAATGACACAAAGTGGAGCCAAGATCCCTCATGATTTTGACATGTCTCAAATAATGGAAAATCGACCTTTACAAGAACCTCAAATCAACATGGATGAAAGGAGGCTTAATAGTGGAGGCAATAGAGGACCACATCTTGTGCGTGAATCACCATCATCTTTGTTTCAAAAACCTGAGGTCCCACATACACATGGTCAAGCATATGATACTCACCTTCGCAAACCATTATGGAAGTCTTATGCAGAAAAATATACTCAATCACACACCAATGCTAAGGACCAACCACAAAAGCAATTGGATATCCAAAGGCATGCTCAAAATTTGGACACAAGGAAACCCCGCGTCAAATTTGGGGGCAACACATTAGAAAAAACTCATGACATGCCTGTAGAGTATGGTATACATGGACAAAACAGATATTCTATTCCTCATCATGACTCTATATCAAGTGGTCCCTATACGCAATATCATTATAGACCTCCTCCATATGAACATGTTTATGATCAAAACCATTCATATATGCAACATTCTCCTCCTCCACCCAATGGTTTAGGCATGGGTTATGGTCCAAGAAGTCGACCTCCACCTAAGAACAATTTGGAACAACAAATAAAGGATTTACAAAAGAAAATGTAGGATATAAATACACCAAAACCATCTTACACAATGAGAGACATATGTCCCTATCCATTTGACAAAATAATTCCAATGCCTCCTTTTCCTACACATTTCGTGACACCTAAGTTTGATAAGTACAGAGGCAAAGGTGACCCTAAGGCACATATAAGACATTTTTTCACAGCTTGCATTGAGGTAGCATCAGAAGAAATGTACTTGATGAGACTGTTTCCACAAAGCTTAGGTGATCAAGCTATGGAATGGTTCTTCCAACTTCCATCAGGAATTAAGTCTTGGGGTGATCTAACAGAAGCTTTTATCCAACATTTCTCATATGACATGGAGATAGACATATCAGTCACCACTTTGTGCAACACCAAACAAAAGGATGGGGAGTCTTTTTCATCATTCTTGCAAAGATGGAGGAATTTAGCCAGCTGATGCTCTTATGAAATTCCACAAAGACAAATGGTAGAGATGTTCACACAGAATGTCCATAAAGAAATTGGTTATGATCTAAGAAAAGATTGCTTGTCCACTTTCAAGAATGTCTTTGAAAAAGGCTTAGCAACATAGAAGGTCCTAATTGAACAAGGAGTAATTAAGATATTCAAAGAAAACACAGAGGACTTTAAAGGAAAACACAAGCCAAGATTTTGGAACAAAAACAAGAACACAATCAATGATGGTGTTGTTGATGCTAACACCGTAAGACCCAAAATCATTCTTTCTGGATCAAGTTCTACAAATAATCAAGTGAATACTCAAACAACTACAAAACCACGAAGGAAATACACCCCATTGGGAGAACCACTTGAATCAACTTTCAAGAAGCTAGTGGCAAACAAGATAATAACAATTCCTGAGAATCCTCCATATGAACCAAAGGTCAAACCAAATTGGTGGAATGATGATGAATACTGTGAATATCACAAGAGCAAGGGACATAAAACATGAAATTGTCATCGTTTGAAGAACATCATACAAGATCTTATTGATAGAGGTGACATTGAGATCGAAGGACATTCATCCAATCAAGACCATGACAAGGGAAAAGCCAAAGCCACAGATGACCAGACCAACTATACCAAAGCATCCTATAACTATGATTCAACTGTTAATCATACTTCGATGGATAATTATGTCTCTACCATTATCATCAAGGACAAAGCACCTGAAAATTCTACCCAAAGAACTAAAGTTGTCCTAAAAGGCATTGGATCTTCTTTTGAATCTACCTTTGAATGTAATGTCACAAATCATTGATGTAAGGTCACTTTGCAAGGCGCTCCAGCTAAAAACACCACTTCCTCATCAACCAAAACTAAGTACGATTTGGTAGAATAGTTAGGGAAGACACCCACACTTATCTCCATCCTTGAGCTCTTACGCATATCCCCTACACATAAAACCATTCTTGACAAAACTTTGACAGATACTACTAATAACTCAATGATGAGTAATGAGTACCAAACCGGTACTGAGAGGGGGGGGGGTGAATCAGTACAGGCACAATACCTTCATCCTAACCGGTTTGACTGCAAACGCTATAAATGTCTGACAGATAGTAACACCGGTTTGAAATAGAGTGCAACCGATAAAGCTAAGAATAATTGTGACAAGAATTAACCGGTTGATCACTTAGCTTTCCACTCAACTTAATACTACATTTCCATTTCACCCTTATGCATGAATAGGTAATCTATCATCAAAAATATAATAACAGCTAGCTTAGCATGATTTACCTTCAGACACAAATCAATTAAATCATCACATGAAAAATACTACACATGACACACAAATTTTACACATGGAAACCCAACTAGGAAAAACCATGGTGGGGATGAATACCCACAAGCTGCTTTTGAACTCTTTAGAAGTCCGCTCTGTTAGGAGCCTAGTCCGGTTAGAGACTGTTACAATAGGTTCTGCTAGGAGCCGATCTTGTTAGAGATCACTTGGTTAAGGGATGGCTATATACCCGGTTAAGGGTTAAACCCTGTTAGAGGTTACCTTGTTAGAGGATTTCAAGAACTCAAAGAGTTTGAGTCACTCGGTTAAAGGATTTACAAAAAGTTGATTAAAGCTACCCAGTTAAGGGATTTTCCAACTGTTGAAGTGGTTAAAGATCAACAAGTATTACAATGATTTGATAGTAGCACTCAATGCCTAATGCAGATCCGCTTAAGTTCCTTCCTTCTGCACACACACAATGTAGGATTCAATCCTCTTATCTCATCTGGTCTGGCAAGAATCACGTATCTCTTCACTTGGATACACACACACACCATTTGCCAACAACTTCAGAAAGAAACACAACATCGACCTTATAGGAAACTGATAGGTCGGTGGCATAAACCTTAAACCTTAAAAATTTAGGTTAAGCAATTCAGGTAGTTCAATCCTAGCCATTGAACACTTTGCATTTGAATACAAAAGTCTTGAACATATCTCAAGACATTCTCCATCGTTCATTCTTCACTATTTTCATGGTGGTTTGTAACCCATCACACATTCTCCACCGTTTACAGGGACTTCACACATTCCTAAGGTAGGTAGGATCAATCTCCTTCATGCAAGATCCTTGACGCGCTCAAGCTGACATGGCAACACGATCGAATCTTCATTACAATTCTAACTCATCACACAATGTCATTGGTTGAGTCACACAGGCTTGGAACACTTCAACCAGAAACCCTTAAGCTAAGAATACCAGCCGGTAGTCATATCATGTTCAGTCCTTATAGAGAACATTCCATATGCCGGTTCACATTTCATCATACTGGTTCTCTTGTACAAACATACCACTTCACCTATTGCTCAATATACCGGTTTATATCATTATACTGGTTCACTTTGTCAACTGTTTGGCTTCAATATACTTGTTCACTTCTTTGCACATATACCGGTTCACCACATTGTAATGGTTCACATTTTAGCATATTGTCGGTTCACTCTTCAATCATATTGACATCAATGACAACATAATATCATCATGTCAACATACTCAGCACAAATGCCAACAATCTCCCCCTTTGGCATTGATGGCAATATACAAAGATCTCGCTTTCTGCATCACATCTTCTCCCCATTGCTGCGGACATCTTCTCCCCCTTTGACAACAATGCCAAAGTGGAGGCACAAGTTTACCTATTCCACTATGTTTCTCCCCCTGAGGAGTAGCATCCTTCAACACATCAATCCGGAAAAATTTGGACACTGCAATACCTGACTAATGTGGAGTACATACTTTTAGTTCACCTCTTGAAGGGGCAACACCCCTAGTTCACCTCTTAAATAGGTAAATGAAGCCTTTGGTAGAGGCTTGGTGAATATATCTGCTAATTGCTCCTTACTGGAAACATTTTCCAGTACAACTTCCTTGTTATGAACCTTTTCCCTCAAGAAATGATACTTGAGCTCAAAGTGCTTGGTTCTAACATGCAAAATCAGATTCTTGGAAATGTTGATTGCACTTGTATTGTAACAAAATATGCTTACCGGTTTGGATACAGGAACTTTAAATCCATTCAATACATGCTTCATCCAAATAGTTTGGGTACAGTTCATAAAGGCTGCAACATACTCTGCTTCTGCTATAGACTGAGAGATACAACTCTATTTTTTATTCATCCATGAGACCAGTCTATCACTGAGAAAGAATGCACCACCAGTTGTGCTCTTCCGGTCATCTACATTACCAGCCCAATCGACATCTATGAACACTTTCAGGTTGAAAGCATTATTGTATGGATACCATAACCCATAGTCAATAGTTCCCTTCAGATATCTAAGAATCCACTTGACTGCTACCAAGTGGGATTCTCTAGGACTTTGCTGAAACCGAGTGGTAATACCCATTGCATGTGCAATGTCCAGTCTGCTATGTACTACATAATGCAACTTACCAATCATTGATCGGTAATCCTTCTCATTTACCACCGCTGAGTCATCTTCTTTTGATAGCTTACAATCGGTCACCATTGGTGTACCAACCGGTTTACTATCTTCCATGCCAAAGGTTTTCAACACCTCTTTGACATACTTGGACTGAGTAATAAAGATTCCATCTTTCATTTGTTGAATCTGTAGTCCAATGAAGAACTTAATCTCCCCTTTGAGTGACATTTCAAACTCCTTTTTCATCTCATCAGCAAATTCATGACTCATCTTGTTGTCACCTCCAAAGATGATATCATCAACAAATACTTCACATATCAGAATCTAATCTCCTTCTGATTTCAAGTAGATATTGTTATCTTCACTTGTTCTTTCAAATCCAATCTTCACAAGATGGGAGTGCAATCGTTCATACCATGCTCTAGGTGCCTGCTTTAGACCATACAAGGCTTTATGTAGCCTACACACCATGTCATTGTCTTCTGATAGGGAAAACCCATCTGGTTGCTCTATATACACCTCCTCTTCAAGTATTCCATATAGGAATGCAGATTTTACATCCATTTGGTATACCTTGAATTCTTTAAAAGCTGCATATGCAAAAAGCATATGAACTCCTTCCAATCTGGCTACTAGGGCAAAGGTTTCTCCATAGTCTTCTCCTTCTTCTTGAGCATATCCTTTACATACTAGTTTGGCTTTGTTCCTTACCACTGTGCCATTCTCATTCAGCTTGTTTTTGAAAACCCATTTGGTACCAATGACATTTTTATGCTCTGATCTGGGTACCAAAGACCATGTACCATTCTTCTCTATCTGGTAAAGTTCCTCCTCCATTGCCTTGATCCAGTCTTCATCTTTATGTGCCTCTTTGAATGATTTAGGCTCAAATTCAGTGATCATACAAGAATTTTCTCTGACCTTTCTTCTTGTAAGGATTCTTGCATCCTTATCTCCTATGATCTTCTTTGGATCATGATTTAGTTTGACATATCGAGGAATGCTCTTGACTGATTCCTCCTGCTTTTCTTCTTCATCCTCATCTTCATTAGCATTAGCATCTACCGGTGTGGGAACACTCTTACTGGTACTTGGTTGATTAGCAACCGGTTCCCAGAAGGTTACTACTGGTTCATCTCTTACTTGCTTACTGTCGGTTTCCTCAGGTTTTCCAGAGTTTTCATAAACTCTAACATTGATTCTTTCAACAATTCTCTGAGTCCTATTGTTGAAATATTTGAGACCTTTGCTCTTGGTGGAATATCCTAGGAATATTCCTTCATCACATTTTGCATCGAACTTGCTCTGATGTTCACTCCTCTTGATATAACATTTTCTACCAAACATTCTAAAGTAGCTTACCACTGGTGTCTTACTGGTCCAATACTCATAAGGAGTCTTATCCTTTCCTTTCTTGATGAGTACCCGATTCATTGTGTATACCGTAGTGCTCACCGCTTCTCTCCAAAAGGTGTGAGCAACTTTTCCTTGGATCAACATGGTTCTAGCTACTTCAACCATAGTTCGATTATTTCTCTTTGCTAAGCCATTCTGTTGTCGAGTCCGGGGGGCAGACAGTTGCCTCTTGATGCCATTCTCTTCATAATATTTGTTGAATTCATCGGAAGTGAATTCCCCTCCTTGATCAGTTCTAAGGCATTTGATTCTTCTACCACTTTCCTTTTCTACCAATGCTCTGAAAGCTTTGAACTTTCCAAAGGCTTCAGACTCATCCTTAAAGAATGTGACCCACATCATTCTTGAACAATCATCTGTAAGAATCATAAAATAACTATCTCCCTACACACTCCTAGTTTACATAGGAGCACACAAATCAGTATGCACAAGGTCAAGTAAATTTTCTGCTATGAAAGATTTACCTTTAAAAGTTGAGGAAGACATTTTCCTCAGATGACATTCTCTGCACAAAGGATTTTTTGGTTTGCTCAGCACTGGCAATCCTCTAACTGCCTTGGTCTTACTGGCCTTCACAATGTTATCAAAGTTTACATGGCAGAGTCTCCAATGCCATATCTAGCTATCATCGAATTTAGCCATAAGACATGTTCTTATATTTGCATTCAGCTGAAATAGGTTACCTTTGGTCTGCATACCGGTGGTCATCAATTCACCATTCTTTCCTTTGATTTTGCACGCTCCATTTTTAAATTCCAAAGTGAGTCCACTGTCATTCAGTTGGGCAACACTCAATAGATTGTGTTTGAGACCTTCCACCCAATACACATTGTCAGCACTATTCTTTCCATTTAGATAGATGGATCCTCTTCCTTTAACCATACGTGGTGTATCATTACCAAAATGAACCACACCACCATCATATTCTTCAAAAGGTAGAAACTTGCTCTGGTCACTAGTCATATGGTGAGAACAACCACTATCAATAATCCACTCATTGGAATTATCAAAGCGGGAGACAAGAGCCTTCTTGTCTAACACATCTTCCTTTACTGCAACAAACACAATATCTTCATTCTCTTCATCTTTTGATTCCTCATATGTGACACCTTCATCAACTGCAACAAAATAGTTTCTTCAGTTCCTCCTTTGAATTTCTTGAACCTCTTTGGTTTGTCCTTGTTGTCACCATTAGGATAATTTATAGCAATATGTCCTATCCGATTACAAGAAAAACATTTCAAAGGGAGCTTACCTCTGTATTTACCAGTTCCTTTAGGAAGTTTCCTGGCAAGAAGAACTTCGAATTCCATCAGGATCTCCTCATCATCCATTTCTCTACTCTGTCTTGGTTCACCACTGGTGCACGCTTCTTTTCCTTTTCTAGATGGTACAACAGAAGCTTTAAAAGCTAATTCAGTCTTTTGAACACTGCCATCAAAACTATTTAACTCATAGGCTGTCAACTTTGCAATGATGGAGTCTAGGGATACCTTAGTCTTGTCTATTGATCTCAACTCCTGAATAGTAGCAACCCTTATTACATAGACCGGTAATAAGGATCTCAGAACTTTGCTTACCATAGTGGAATCTTCCATTTTACCACCTGCACTCTTGATATCTCCAACAACAGTTTTGATTCTTATTCCATACTATTGAATGGTCTCACCTTCAACCATCCACATGTCTTCAAACTTCCCTCTAAGACTTTCTTCCTTAGCTTGTTTTACATGCTCATCACTGCCATAGATATTCTCAAGTGTGTCCCATACTTCTTTGGAATTATCTTTATCCTAGACATCAATAAACTCAATGTCAGATAAGCTGTTGATTAGGGCTTCCATGACTTGCCCATTCTCCTGTATTTCTCTCTTTTGATCATCAGTGAGAGTACCCGTAGGAATAACAAAAACATTCTCAATATAGCTCCAGTGTTGAGCACCCATGCTTCTAATGTAAATCTTCATTTTGTCCTTCCAAAATTTGAAGTTATCTCTATTGAGCTTTGGACCTTCTCTCCTCATCATTACAATAGGATCTTTCCCTCAAGCGGTTAAGCTTACAACACAGAGGACCTGGAGGATGCTATGATACCAATTGATAACTCAATGATGAGTAATGAGTACCAAACTGGTATTGAGAGGGGGGGGTGAATCAATACAAGCACAATATCTTCAGCCTAACCAGTTTGACTGCGAATGTTGCAAATGTCTGATAGATAGTAACACCGGTTTGAAATAGAGTGCAACCAGTAAAGCTAAGAATAATTGTGACAAGCATTAACTGGTTGATCACTTAGCTTTCCACTCAACTTAATACTACACTTCCATTTCACCCTTATGCATGCATAGGCAATCTATCATAAGAAATATAATAATGTCTAGCTCAACATGATATACCTACATGAAAAATACTACACATGATACACAGATTTTACACGTGGAAATCCAACTGGGAAAAACCACGGTGGGGATGAATACCTGCAAGCTGCTTTTGAACTCTTTAGAAGTCCGATCTGTTAGGAGCCTAGTCTGGTTAGAGAGTGTTACAACAGGTTCTGCTAGGAACCGATCCTATTAGAGATCACCTAGTTAAGGGATGGCTAAATACCCAGTTAAGGGTTAAACCATGTTAGAGGTTACCTTGTTAGAGGATTTCAAGAACTCAATGAGTTTGAGTCACTCGGTTAAAGGATTTATAGAAAGCTGATTAAAGCTACCCGGTTAAGGGATTTTCCAACTGTTGAAGTGGTTAAAGATCAATAGGTATTACAATGATCTGATAGTAGCACTCAATGCCTAATGCAGATCCGCTTAAGTTCCTTCCTTCTGCACACACACAATGCAGGATTCAATCCTCTTATCTCATTTGGTCTAGCAAGAATCATGTGTCTCTTCACTTGGATACACACACATAATTTGCCAACAACTTCAGAAAGAAACACAACATCAACCTTATAGGAAATAGATAGGTCAGTGGCATAAACCCTAAACCCTAAACATTTAGGTTAAGCAATTCAGGCGGTTCAATCCTGGCCATTGAACACTTTGCATTTGAATACAAAAGTCTTGAACATATCTCAAGACATTCTCCATCGTTCATTCTTCACCATTTTCATGGCGGCTTGTAACCCATCACACGTTCTCCACCATTTACAGGGACTTCACACATTCCCAAGGTAGATAGGATCAATCTCCTTCATGCAATATCCTTGATGCGCTCAAGATGATGTGGCAACATGATCAGATCTTCATTACAATGCTAACTCATCACACAATGTCATCGGTTGAGTCACACAGGCTTGGAATGCTTCAACTGAAAACCCTTAAGCTAAGGCTACCAACTGGTAGTCATATCATGTTCAGTCCTTATAGAGAAAATTCCATATGCCAGTTCACATTTCATCATACCGATTCTCTTGGACAAACATACCACTTCACCTATTGCTCAATATACCAGTTTATATCATTATATTGGTTCACTTTGCCAACTATTTGGCTTCAATATACCTGTTCACTTCTTTGCACATATACTGGTTCACCACATTGTACCGGTTCACATTTTAGCATATTGCCGGTTCACTCTTCAATCATATTGACATCAATGACAACATAATATCATCATGTCAACATACTCAGCACAAATGCCAACAACTACTATCCCCACTGATCTGAACGCGGACTAGTTTCAAGCCATGGTGGGATACCTTTATGTTCCACATTCTAGGACATTTACTAAAGCTGATGATGCCTTTGTGAGCCAACCACAAAATGCACCATTATACATTGAATTCTTCCTACACAAATATCAAATATAATGAGTCCTAGTAGATGGAGGAGATGGTCTTAATATATGTACTTTGAACATAATAATACAATTGGGATATTTAGATAAAGCTATGAATGCTACAAACAAAATTACCATCAAGGCATATGATGATGAAGAGAATTCATCCAAAGTCACAGTCACCTTACTTCTCAGATTAGGCCGAGTTACAAAGGATGTGGTTTGTCAAGTCCTAGACCTGAATCTCACATATAACATATTGCTAGGACGTCCATGGATTCATGAGATGAGAGTAGTCCCATCTACATACCTTCAATGCATTAAGTTTCCTCACAATGGAGTTGAAGTAACAATTAATGGCGATCCTAATCGATTTATATATTGCAATAACTTGAGGCTAAAAGCTAAGACAATCATTCCAATTAATAGATAAGCTATCCCCTCTTCTGCATACATTGACCCAGAATCATTAAAATCTTCAACATGAAAGCAAGGTGAGCTTAAAGGGAAATATCAAGACAAAGGCATGGGTGAATACACTTTGAATCAAACCATGTGCTTACGACAAGTTATGAGTTCACCAAAAGAATATGGACAACCACATCCTTCTAAATGGGTATCTATCATTACATTAAAATGGGATCCTACTATCTTCCAAAAGTGGGGTGAAATGCAAGAAGAAGACTTATACAAAATGCTTTACAAAGACCCTAAAGATGGTACACAAGACTACATCAAGATAGCATGTGAAAAATATGGTAAAGGATTCAAGATCCTACAAAAATTTGGGTATGATGGTAAAAGTTCTCTTGGCTTAAGAAAAGAAGGTATCACTCAACCTTTGCAACCAGAATTAACATTTAAAAATCAGCACTCGAAAGGGCTTGGTTTCATCTCTTCCAGGGTAAGCACTTGCAAATCAAAAGAAGCATTACAAATCATGATGTCCAATGATTAACAAGAGAACCGCTATTCCACCGACTCTAATGAATGGGAATGGGGTTTGGACAAATCCTCCAGTGACTATGAACTCATCGAGACATTCAAAGAACTAGGTGAACCCACAGAAGAAGAGGAATTTCATAGAAAATTCAAAGTTGGTCAAGAAACAACCCCTAAGGATCCCACATAGTCTTTGTCATTAGGTTCTAGGTCGAGATCACAAAGAATGAGAACACCTGTTCCAGAGTGTTCTTTTAGTAATGACAATTTGGACTCATTCACAATCGAGATAGATGAGGAGAGTGCCAATGATGATCTTGAAAACTATCTTGACATACCTGAATATAACTGTATCTGCACCCTAACACCCGCTGACTTCAAAAATATTGAAGGCCTTTCCCTTGTTCACCACCAACTTATTGACTGGGACCATGAAGGACCTATACAGTTCGACACATTCCAAAATGATGGAGCCTTTATTGACTATCTAGGCATACGAGATGATCTTCTACTTGGGGACCATAAGGTAGGATATACTATAGAACTCAACAACGTGGCATATTTTGGTCAGGGTTTTGGACCTTCTAGTCACAAAAATGTAAAAATAAAAAATAAATTAAGGGTTTTACGGTGAAAAACACATTGTGGCGTTGTCTGACCCCAAAAAAGTAAAAAGAAAGGATGTATCTGAGGGTGAAAACCTCTCTAAGGTGCCCGAAGATGGAAGGCTCGATATTATCCCAACATCATATGAAGAAAAAACTTCTATGTTAGTAGAGGAGACCATCAAAACAAACATTGGTATAGAAGAGATTCAACATAACATATTCTTGGCACAATCTCTGACAAAGGGAGAAAGATCAAAGTTCATAAGTTTCTTCATAGAGAGACAAATCAATTTTGCATGGTCATATGCCGATATGGCTGGACTAGATCCATATTTAGTGATGCATCTTTTGACAGTTAAACCAGGGGCAAAACCAGTAAAACAGAAATTAAGAAAGATGCATCCACAAGTGGCATTATTAGTTAAGGCAGAGATTGAAAAATTATTGGATGTCGGATTAATACGACCAATTGATTATCTTGAATGGATCTCCAACCTAGCACTAACCAGTTAGTAAGCCAGGTCGTAGCATCAGAATATGTACAGATTTCAAAGACATAAAAAAAGCTTGTCCTAAAGATGACTTTCCATTACCAAACATAGAGGTGATTGTGGATCTCACAATAGGTCATGCAATGTTATCTTTGATGGATAGATTCTCTGGCTATAATCAAATCAAAATCGCATCCGAGGATCAGCACAAAACAATATTTACTTGTTGCTGGGGAACTTTCTGTTGGAATGTCAGGCCCTTCGGGCTAAAGAATGCAGGCGCTACATACCAACGAGCCATGACTACTATCTTTCATGATCTCATGCATGTAACTGTAGAAGATTATGTTGATGACCTCTTGGGAAAATCAATAGACAAAGATACACATTTGGACATCCTTTCAGTTGTTTTTGATCGGTTAGAAAAATACAAAGTAAGACTAAACCCCAAGAAATGTGTCTTTGGAGTAACCTCTGGGAAGCTCCTGGGATTCATTGTTTCAAAAAGAGGAATTGAAGCCGATCCAATGAAAGTCAAAGCAATCCTAGAAATGCCACCACCAAGAAATATCAGTCAACTTTGATCTTTACAAGGAAGATTGCAGTCCATACGATGATTCATAGCACAACTTGCAGATAAATGTCATCCTTTTCAGCACTTGCTACACAAAAATATCAAATTCAAATGGAATGATAATTGTCAACAGGCTTTTCAGATACTCAAAGATTATCGTCTAAATCCACCAGTCTTAATGCCACCAGTCCCAAAACAACCCCTATTACTCTACATATCAGCTACATCAACAACACTGGGGGCACTCTTAGCGCAACAAGATGCTGAGGGAAAAGAAAAGGCAGTCTACTACATTAGCCGTACGTTGCTCGGTTATGAGCTAAACTACATACCAATTGAGCATGCATGTCTTGCTGTGGTTTTTGCTTCACATAAATTATGACATTACATGCTAACTCATAAAACTAAGTTGGTTGCAAGGATTGATCCATTAAAATATCTTCTCAATAAGGCAACACTTACTGGCCGACTAGCCAAATGGGTGATGCTCTTGAGTGAATTTGACATTGAATATGTGGACATAAAAGCAATAAAAGGACAAGATATTGCAGATCAGTTAGCAGATGTACCCATGATAGATGATGATCCTTTAACTTCAAGAATTTCCAAATGAATCCATCTTGACGGTATTACACACAAAGCCTTGGCAACTATACTTTGACGACTCATACATGCACCATGGTGCAGGAGCTGGCATCCTCTTTATCACACCTCAAGGGGATTCCATTCCAAAATCATATCGATTTTCATTTCCTTGCACTAATAACATAGCATAATACAAGGCATTAACAACTAGACTATGGATTGTGTACAGTGGAAGATCCAGGAACTTCATGTTTTTGGGGACTCTCAACTTGTAATTCATCAAGCAATTGATGTCTACCAAACAAAGGATGAAAAATTAATGCCTTACAAGAAAATGGTAGATGACTTCAAGCAACATTTCATGGAGTTAACATTTTAGTAGATACCAAGAGAACATAATTGAGCCGTAGATGTTATGGCTACTATTGCTTCACTGATCGATCTACCGGAGAATGAAACCCACTATGAGTTCTTGGTGGATAACCTTTTGGTTCCCTCGTATGAGATCACTCCTACTGAGATGATATGTGTCGTTGGTCTTGATTCTTAGTTATACAGTTTCATTTTCACATACCTTCATAACAACACCCTTCCTCCTGACTTATCCAACAACCAATGCCGCACTTTCATTCACCAATCTTCCCGATACATCATCTTAGCCGATATCCTATACCACCAAGGACTAGATAGCACTCTCCTTAGATGTTTAGAAAGGGACGAAGCTCAGATTGTGTTACATGAAGTTCATGAAGGAATATGTGGTCCTGATTCTTGTGGTCCTACCTTAGCCAAGAAACTCATCAGGACTAGATACTACTGGCCCAACATGGAAAAAGATTCATATCAGTTTGTCAAGAAATATAAGAAATGCCAAATTCATGGAGAGATTATTCATGCACCAACACAAGAACTTCAACCCATTGCGACTCCTTGGCCCTTTTGTCAGTGGGGACTCGATCTCATAGGCAAGATTCACCCTCCTTCTTCCAATGGCCACAAATTCATTATCACTGCCACAAAGTATTTTACAAAATGGATCAAAGTCGTGCCTCTCACACAAGTCATTGGAAAACAAATTGCTACATTCATTCTCAACTATATCATTTTCCCGTACGGTATTCCTCTTTCCATCATCACTGACAATGAATGTCCCTTAAAAAACCAGGATGTTCATGAAATTTGTGATCGCTTCCATATTACTCATTGTTTCTCCACTCCCTATTACCCCCAAGGTAATGGTCAAGCTGAGGCGTCTAATAAAACTATTCTTAAAATCCTCAAAAAGACAGTCGATGACGCTGGCCAAAATTGGCATATCCAACTTAATCCCGCACTTTGGGCTTATCGCGCAAGTGTTCCCACACCTACAGGAGCCACACCTTATTCACTTGTCTATGGCACTGAAGCTATTTTGCCTATTGAGGTCGAGTTACCATCTTTATGAGTCTCTTTGCACAACATTATTAGTGATGAAGACTATAGAGTCTCTCGCTTACAAGAACTAGAACTATTGCATGAATGAAGACAAATTGCTTTTAATCATCTCAAGGCTTATCAACAACAGATGAGTCACAGTTACCATCACAAGGTAAAGCCTTGCACATTTGAGGTAGGTGATTTAGTTCTCAAAGAAAACCCCAAAAATCAGCAAGACAGAGAGAAGAAGTGTAAGTTTGAACCAAATTGTCTTGGTCCTTACATCATTACATCAACCTATGGATCCAGTGCATATCATCTCTCAACCACATAGGGTGAACCTTTGGAGGATCCTATCAACAACATGCACCTTTGCAGGTTTTACACATAGCTCTTCAGAATATCCTAATTCAAAAATACAAAAAAAAAAAAAAAATAATAAAAAAAAAAAAGTCGTTACTTGGTGAAAACCTAGCAAACAGGCGCCTTGTGACACAAAAAAATTGAAAAATCCAAAAAAGTAAAGAGAAACATTTCATCCAACGGTGAAAACAAATTTGGTGGTGCCTTGGGCAAGTACCATGGTGAAAACCAGGTCACTGACTCCATGTGTAGAGACATTTCTCCTCCCTCCTTCAGGATTCAATTCCATTTCCATCCTTTCACTTTTCACACACTCACAAACTTTCCATCCATAATAAATCAGCGCCTATCTGTGGCTAAGGCAAATCCCAAGTCTAGTGATGGGTGTGGCACTAAGAGCATCACACGTTCTTAGGAGTACAATTTCTTCCAGTTTTCTTCAGTCTATCCACGCACAATCCATAATAAAGCACCACTTGCATCATAGATCTGTAATAAAGTTCCATCTTCTCTGCAATAAAGTATCAGTTTCATGGATTCGGTCAGTTTCAGATGAGACACAAAAGCAACAATGGGCTTCAACAAATTAAATCTTTTAGCAGACTCAGACAACATTATGGTTCGGTTATATCTATCCTTTTGTGAAAGTAAACATTGTGACCACAATCAAATAGACTTATACAAGTGATAAGAGACACTAAACTTGAGGACTACAGTGGATGTTGGTGTTGAGTCTTGGTTTTCTTTTGATTTTATCTTTTGGTGACATGTCTTTTAGCTTTTCTAGGATGTCTCTGACTAGAGATTTTATCTCCAGGATGTCTTTGACTAGAAAGGCAAGGATGGGGTATCATCACCTATTTTTTCTTTGTTGTCTATGGATTGTCTCTTAGTAATGCTTTGACTTATCCAAGGATATGAGGACACTATGAGTCTAGTATGAATTGGGGCATTCCTTATTTGTGACTGTCTGATCTCCAGGCAAACAGGTACAATGACTTTCTGGGTCGAATATATACCTGGATTGTCATAACCTATTTGCCATAATAAAGATCAATGTTGATAACACACAAGAAGCTCTTTCACTTCCATATCTTCTATCTTCTATCCCTCTTTCTTGATTGACCTCCATCATCTTTCTTGAGTTCGTGTAGCCCACTATCACATGACTGAGTATAATGACACACCAAAACTATTTGCATTTCATGTAGTTTGCATCTACATTACCACATATTCACATTTCATACATACATATAGATATCACAATTGCATCACATCTTGCACACAACACATGTTAGCACATTTTACACTTTAATCAGGTAAATAGTCATTTGCATTATCATATTCATCTGCATTTCATACATTTGCATTTGCATAACATATTAAAAATATAAAAGAACAAAAATATTGCATTTCATCATGTACATATTTGCATCCATATCATAATCATCACATAGAAGCAACATCACATAAGTACACATGCATGTAGTTGCTGCAAGGTTGAATCATCTCATATATATATCAAAATCACAAGTGTCATGATACAATGATGTCAAAATCATATGATACAATCACCCGAAGGTGTCTACATCATCATACAAAATGGTACAAAACTGATACATAGGGTGCCCTCCAAGGCTATGATGAACTCCCTCCCTCGGAGCTAGCTAGCCTTGATGAAGTTTGAGCCCTGGAAGGAACCACCCCAGGATCATCTCTCCTTCCCCCTCTATCTGGTGGTGGTGGAGGACCCATAACCCCATCGCTAGACACCTGTCTCCTATCTCTCCCTCTAGTGGTCATCGTAGTATGTGATGGTCTCTGGAAGCTCCTAGCCCGCTGATCTAGTGCACCACTCCATAGTACAGGTCTCGCCAGTAGGCTATCTCCTCCCCTACCTGTAGAACATAGGTGTATCTAGCTCCTATGTACTTTGTTTCCTGTCTCCCTACCCTTAGTGATGTCTCAGCCTCTATATAGCATTGAATAGCCTAATCCCTCTCCCGCTCAGTGTCCCTTAGCTATATCTTGAGTCTAGCTGTATCCCTCTCCAGATCCTAGATCTCATCTGCTTATCCCTGGCAGATCTCCCTCAAGGATAGTAGTTCATCGTCCTCCTCTCTCCCCTCACCTTGTCCCTATGGTTGCTCCTATGGCTACTCCTATCCCTATCCCCGTCCCTGTACCTATCTAGGAGCCTATACCTGTCTGGAATCTATGTTGTTGGCACCTGTAGTGGAAATCCACCTCTACCCCTCACTACATGATCCTGTCTCTCCTCTCCACCCTCTCTCCTCTACGCCACTCTCCTCTCTACCACTGCACCCCACCTTTATCGCCGGCCTCTGCCTTTGCCATCTCCACTATCATCTCCATCACCTCCACCGTCTCCATCTATTGGCTCCCCTGGATCCGTCAACCATGGAAATGGATGCTCTGCCCAATATGTAGTGTACTCTGCATCCATCCCTACATCCTCCACATCCGTCCATATGTCCCAAGGCATGGGAACTATCTCCTCCAGCTATGTCACTGCCTGATCATAAGATAATAATGGACCCAAATGCACCTGATCCCTTAGTGTCTATGCATACATCCTTGACCCCCGTGGCATCTGTTGTATCTTGCCAAACTACCTGCATACCTTGTCAATCAACTGCCACTCAATGATATACGATGTCCTTCCTATCAGATACCTGCTCCAGAATCCATATGTCAACTCCACTGCATCATCCTCCCACTCCTCATAGTCTCGGTACGGCCTCCATACCACACTGTCTATCTCACCCGTAACCCGACGCCAATACTCTAGCCTCCTAATACATAGCTATGCCCATGTCCTCTACCCTTGACGTGTATCGATCGTGTAACCAACAGATGCTCATAAGCCCATACCTACAACAAGGTCACTCTGCATCCTAATCCTACTAATCCATGATACACAAACTGATGCAGCTCATAATACAAGTGTGCCAATAGAAACGGTCCCCATTCAAACTTGGCGTGCTTAGTCACCAATGTCTCCAGAGTCCTCCGCCATCCCACAACCAACCCTCGTGTCTCCCTGCCTGGATAGAGGAACCCATTGAAAACTCCTCCCAACAACACTGGTAGCACCAATATTGTCTATGTCATGGTGTCCCAAGCCACATGTCCAACCCTCATCTCCAATCTTGGATCCTGAAACACTCATCTTAGTGTATCCCTATCTCCGTCTCGATCATAAGGAACTAACTCCCCATTGATCGGTATCTGCAGTATCCTGTATACATCCTCTAAGGTGAGTGTCATCTCACCCATCAGAAAATGAAACATACATGTCTCTGAGTGCCATCTCTTGGCTAAGGCAGTCAGCAAGCCCATGTTCACCCGAAACTCAGCCATATATAGAATATATCGCAGTCCCATGACCTCAAATGCTTCTCTATCCTCGAATATCATCTCTGGTCGTAAACTTTGAGTCAAAGGGAATCTCTCCCATGACTCCAGCATCGGTAAGTCCTCCTGTAATCAAGAAAATCAACTGTGTCAGTCCTAGTCGTACTCCCTGTTCATCATAAAGTGCTTCTTTTTATCCTAGTGCTTATAACTATCATATGGCGCTCTATCCTAGTAGCATTCCCTGTTCATCACAAAGTGCTTCTTTTATCCTATCTTTTAGGGCACCTACTTGAGTGTATCCTCTTGAGTAGCTTATCTAATTGACAATGTATGTTCTATCATATAATTGTCAATTTTAGCCTAATCCAATTGACAACGTATGTTCTATCACAGAATTGTCAATTTCAGCCTAATCCAATTGACAATGTATGTTCTATCACATAATTGTCAATTTCTTTGGTACTCCTTGTTCATCACAAAGTGCTTCTTTCATCCTATCTTTTAGGGCACCTACTTGAACATCCTCTTGAGTAGCTTATCCAATTGACAATGTATGTTCTATCACAAAATTGTCAATTTCAGCCTAATCCAATTGGCAACGTATGTTCTATCACAGAATTGTCAATTTCTATGGTACTCCCTGTTCATCACAAAGTGCCTTGATCTATCCTATCTTAGGACCTCTACTTGAGTGTATCCTCTTGAGTAGTTTCCTGATTGGCAACATATGTTCTATCACAAAATTGTCAATCCTAGCCCTATCTGCTATCCTAGTCTTCCCTAGAGGACTTGCTTGAGTGTATCCTCTTAGCAGCTTATCCAATCGACATCGTATGTTTCACAAAACTATCGATTTGGCCTTGAGGACATAAATTCACATTTATGACACAAGTGTGCTTGCATACTTCACAAACGTGCCTGCCCTGCACGGACACGCCTGAATCACACAGACGTGCCTTTGCTCTACCCAGACGTGCCTATCCTACACAAATGTGCTTGCAAGACATAGACACACTTGCATTGAACACAGGCACTATTGCAATCGTAGACGCGCCTGGCACCAACGTAGATGCGCCTATCCTACCCAAACATGCCTTGTACCAATGCATATGCGCTTTAGCATTTTTTCCCCCACTTGATATTTTCTAGAGTGCATTTATTGCACTACCTAGCATGCATTTATGATAACAATTAATGCAGCAAGGTACAAGGAGGTTTTGTGGTACTCACTAGCTCTCCTATATCTGTTGGCCTCTGATATTGGTGAACACGATCGAATCTATGCACCAATGCCATCGTTGTTGACTTCTCTCTACTCTCTCTGCACTCTGATCTCTTGGATGTGTGGATGACAATGAGGATGTTTTCCCTTGTAGTCTATCTTATAGACTACCCTAGCCCTAGTCTCCCGTGACTCTGTCACTTTATCCTATCTAGTCAGTCCATTCTAGCCTTTCTTTCTTATCAAGAGATTGTCTGTGATCTTTACATGCATTTTCATCCAATCTCTCGAGGGGGCATACCATTCCCATCTTGGAGCAACTTTGTATCAATTCATCTTATCTTTTTTGAAACAACGCAACAAGTTGCATTGTCTCAAAGAGGGGCAAAATGTAGACACCTAAAATTGTCATGTCTAATTAAATAAATATCTTTATTTGTTTAATCATTTTAGCCTAAGTCTTCTATTAATTAAATAAATCTTTATTTATTTAATTATTTCATTTATCCTCTTCTAGCCTTATTTCTCATTTAAATAAATACTTTTATTTATTTAAATTATCCGTTTCCTAAATTAAATAAATACTTATTTATTTAATTGATCCCACTTCTTCTATTAATTAAATAAATTTTTATTTATTTATTTAATTCATTAACCTTTTCTATCCATGACACATGTCATTCATCTCTTAATTCCTACACTACCTACCCTCTCTTTATTTTCTTATTTTCTCTACCTAGCCTCTAATCCTAGCCAACCATTTATCTTTTACACCTCTCAATCTTATTCCTCCATTTCTTATAGTGTCTTCTATATAGGGAGATGCTTCCTTCATTATCAACCCCCAACTACGCTTTTGAACTTTCATATGCGATCAAGCCTACTTGCAACCACATTTCCGTTCTTTGTTGAGCTCTTGTGCACACATAAAATCTGAGAGCAAATAGATCAAGCAAGATCAATGGAGATAGGAAGAATGAAGATCTAAACCCTATTGGACATGTGATGGTATAATCTTTGTGATTTCATTTGATTTGCATTGTCTTAGGTAATCTTCAGATGTTATGGTGGATCTTTGTTGTTGTTAGGCTAGGGTTTTTGTGGTTGAATCTATTTAGTCTTTCAATATTGTTGTTTCCATTTTTACCATAAACATGATCAAAGAATAATTATTTAGCTTAGTAAAGATCCTATTTCATTTTTGTTCCTATATGGATCTCGTGGTTGCCTAAGGTATAGTAATGACATTAGCCACAACCTTTTTCTTCCTAGATCCTTTCATGAAAGACATACCCTCAAAGGTTCCAGCATGAGAATTCAAAGTAGATACTTTGAATTGAATCTTTGTGTGTTGGTAGTTAGTGAGTGTGAAATACAAATTAACAAAGTTGTGATATCGGTTAAGACACAAATTTTCTCTCAATGTCGGCTGCAAATTTCTAATGAACATTATTTGTAGGTTGCTATCTAGTAGGGCAAAGGGATTCTGGTAGAGATAGATTGTGGTATCAAGAAATAAAATCAGTATCCCTCTCATTCGGGTTTGGCTTACAACGAACAAGGTCGAATATGGTGACCTTGCTTCCCATTTTTTCCTGGAACCATTTGAGAAATAAATCCATGTGTTGTCAAATGTTTGGATGGAGTGATATAGAAAGGAACTATACCATTCCAACATAGTTTCCTTAAGGGACCGAGATAATAGTTTGAGCAGAACAAAATCCAAACTATGATAATCACTACACATGGTCATGAAAGCATCAATGTGCACATTAGGATCCCCTTCTCCATTAAATCAATCAAAATTCAATTCCTCGGCCCCTTGGGGAAGGATGGTATTAAGAATACTCAAGTTAAGCGGTCTCTTGCAATAATAGGTGGGTAGTGAAGATTGACCAGAGGTAGATGCAAGATTTGTAAGCTATTGTTGTAATTATCCCATGTTTTGCAATATGGTGTTTAAAATGAGATTAGCAAGAGGAGGAGGTGGAGGTGTGCCATGCATAGTAGTAGATGTATAGGTACTATGACAACCACCTCCGGTATCACTAGCATGAGGTACAATACCACCACTAAAGGTAGTGCCAGTCCTGGTGCCGAAACTAACAGAAGCAGTAGTAGAGTTGTTGGAAATACTAGTATAACCCAAGGAAATACTAGAGACATTTAATGCTAGGGATCATGGGATCAGTCGTAGGTGCAATGTCAATCATGTGTACTGTCACTCTAGGTATGTCAACATCGATTTGCGAACTAGTAGCATTGAATTGAGTGCCTTGGGATGGAGCATCTACAAGGGGCACATGACTCTTAACAATTAAGGATAACACCCTTAACATCTCCAAGCCTCTGCTACTCAAGATTAACATATCTCTTAGAGAATTTGCTACATTCATGGCCTGAGGGAGAACACTTTCTTGATTTAAGAACCCTTTGTATTCTCTTAGGTTCTCCTTTAATGATTGAATCCGGTGAAATTGAATAGTGACTACAAAATCATGATCAATAGTAGGAGAAGATCATGGGGGACTATTTGTAGGGGTAGTGTTTTGTGATCCAAGTGTAGAAGAACCCCCAATCATAATATCCTTAAGGGGATGAACTAGGCCAAGTAGAATTGTAGCGATCAAGAGAGATGCTTTGTTTGAAAGTTCTCCTTACAACAACCCCAATGGCAGTCTGGGTTGTAAAGCTCATAGACAAACTCTACAACACTCTAAACACTCTAAACACTCTACGAGAATGCAATAAAGGATCCTTATGTAAATTATTAGACCATGTAGTTGAGGAAAATTTTCACAAAGTTTTAGTTTACTTTAGGAAAACTTCTTCAACACACACACACAATTAATGATTCCAATATGATTTCAAGCTAGATTCACCAAAATGTAGAGGGGGAAAAGTGAACTAATTTGACAAGCACAAATAACCTATCAAAGACTCACTCGTAGGCCTCTCCACTTGGGATGAGTACAAAGCCTAAGGTTGTCAAGTACCTCATAGATGACAATGAATGGGTCACAAAGATATTCTATCGCCCTTTGTTAGCTCTTTGTCCAAGGACATATGCACAAGTCACAAATGATAGCGTGATGCATTAGCGTCTTGTATAGACAAAGTACAAAAAACAAAAGGTGATGAATACATGTCCCAGGTAGAATTTTAAGCTAAGTAAATAAGTGATAGAAAGCTAAAATGACTATAATACTGAATAATGAAAGAAGAGAAAAGGCAAGGAAGATCTCACAATCGGTTCATGTTTGAAGCCTCTAGCAAAACAACTCTTTCTCCAATGAAACCTGTACACACAACATAGAGAAAATATTGGAGCTATGTATAGAGGTTTGACATAGTTAGATCCTCAATTTGGTGTTTCCACCTCCATGGACAACCAATATAAATAGATAGATAGATAACAAAACTAGATATGAAAGAGAAATACAATGATAGATATGTTATGGAGTTTAAAATGATAAACACAAGAGGATAGAGACTCCCCTTTCACACCAAAGGCAAAAATATTACTAGATGAAGAAGAAGAAGGAGGAGCTTCTCCTCAAAGCACCAAGATAATGAGAATTTGAAGCACAAATACCGAGATACAAGAGATAAAAGATACACGCAAGAGAGCAAAGAGTGTTGGGGATTGTGAATAGAGAGTTGCTATCACTTTCTTCAAAATCATAGAATGCATAGAGAGATCATCCAACCCAAAAATGGAGCTCAAAAGGGAAGATAAACAACCCAGACACAAAATTGATGTCAGTGGGTGCAAACAAAGATGTTATGAATCCTGCCTTTTGGAGGCGTAACACTCAAATGACCACTTTCAGTTTGTAGATTTGTGGGATGCTAGCATAGTGTGCAGATGTCTCTACAGTGCATTAGTATCCATGAGTCAAACAATCAGTGAAGTCAAGAAAAAGCCAAGGCAAAGGCTGACTAGGCAAGCCATGCAGACAAAATGACAAAAAAGCTAAAATTCTCCCATCAGTACAAAGCAAAGGCACTTATATAGCATAGAATCATAAGGGGTGCAATTTATGACACTACACAACCATAAAACATTACCCAGGGAAAAACAAGGTTCTAAAAATCAATGATAAAAATCCATACAATCCCTACATGCCAACATAGCCTCCTACATGAGATTACACCTTCTTACAAGTTGTCTTAAGAATTTGCCCAAATATAGGAGATACTCTTACATGCATCATAGATTATTAATAACAAATGTAAGGATCCTCTTACACATGTCAAAATAACTAATTATCATGTCCAAAATGATTAACCCCACTTTTAGCCCTTATAGTTGTCATAGTATCCATCATAACGCCCTAAAAATAGGAAATCTATGTTTTACTACTTGATGGACATCTTTTTGACAACAAATACCTTTATTTTTAAGACTGACAACAGTGCCAAGTAATAAAACACAGTCCCCTATTGATGGAGCACAATTAATTTATTACATGAATGCCAAATAAGCATGGGAAAATGTATAATAATAATAAATACATAATCTAGAATTGGTAGGTTGAGACACCTTAATCCCGAACACCTCTTCGTTCTAGTGCAAGGAAAAAGCTAAAATCCTCCAACATTGATTTCTTGAGTCCTCAAAAAAATGGTCTTTGTCTTCCTACACACCCATCCAAGATGCTCCTACATCATTGTCTCTATTCATTCCCTTGATGTCCCTTGTGGTTGATCTTGTGTTGCAATGCTTAGTCTTTTGTTGGTACTAGCATGCTTGTGCATTCTTGAGGACTTATCTCCTATCCTTGCCTTCGTATCATTATGCTCTATGCAATATTGTTATGCACATTGCCGTACAAATGAGACATGACACCTTCTTATCTACTATATGGTAGTGTGATGTTATTTAAAAAAAAAATGTTCGTAAGGTTTTGCATTGGTCCTTCGAACAAGGCATTATACTTAGCCTTTATAATTTGTATTGATTCCTTCAATAAATGAATAAAAATCTTATGATTACAAGATCAATGCTAGCATCTACTTTAATTTATGATTAAAAATAATAAATATTTGTAAAGTAAATTTTTTGTAAAGATTTATTAGTGTAGAAATCTTTTGTCCTTAAATTAGTTTGTGGTTTTGTTAAATATCTTATTAAGGTTTAAAATATCAAAAATTTATAGTTTTTTTCTCAATAAACATAAAAAACTAGTTCTCAATGATGATCAAAATGATTAATTCATGTATTGTAACCAAATTTAAGTTCAAATCTTACTATAACATTTCAACTTTTAATGGTGAAAATTGTAAGCATTGCACTTTCCTCGTTCATTTTTAAATTTCAAAGTTTATTTTGACTCTTCTATTATTGATGCTTAATAATGCAATGCTAAATGGTAAAGTAACCAAATCTAAACAGTATGTTTCTTATTTTTCTATTTTCTATAATTTTATATTATACATGCCAAGGATACATATTACAACTAAAACAATAAATAGTAATATAAATAACTTTTTTAACTTTTAATATAAAGTATCAAGGAAATTGAATGATTACATAAAATTTCATGAATTTAATTATTCACGCATTGCGACTAAAGTTATTAAATATTTTATCCCTACCCACCTTATATTCCAACATTAATTATTAAGGTTTTAGCTAGGATTAGCTAAATATTAATATTTATTGATCAACATGACTACATGTTCCATGCCATTGGTGGAAGATTGGGGGTATTGGGTTAGCAAGGAATTGACTTCAACTAGCTGAAAAAAATTGAAATATATTTGTTAGAGTTTGTGATAAAGTGAGAAAACTTCCAACAAATAGACATGCTTTTGATGGGTTGTTTAAAAGATATTTTAGACTTGATGGGTCACATATTGCTTAAGTTTCTAGTGAAGTATTATAACAAGTTCTTTCTAGCACTTCAAAAATTAGGATGAACCACATGGTACAAACCATTTATATGTAACTGTAAGAGTCAATTGGACTTTGACATGGGAGGGTAAGTTGCTTGGTGAAATATTAAATTAGATATGTTAAAAAAATAAAAAAGACAAGATTATAATTATGTATTTTAAATTGATGAAAAGTAAATTTTATTTAATGTATTAACGATTAATATTTTAGAAATAAAAATTAGATATGATAAATTAATTGAAATAAAGTAATTAGATGTGTTAAAAAAGAAAAAGATAAGACTAGGGTTATGTATTTTAAATTGATGAAAATTAAATTTTATTTAACGTGTTGCAATAGTTTATAATTAAGAATTTGATTTTGAATTGTGAATTAGAATGCTTTAGTAATTTAAACAAGAAATTGAATTGTAATCATGAAATTTCTATAGTCCACAATGTTCAAGGTTAGTATTTTGGATTGAACTATGTAGATTTTTAATGTCAACATCTCAGATGAAACTCAACGATCCATCATTAAGGAAAGAAAGCATGAGAAGAGAGAAAAATAAACTTCTCTCTTCTCATGCTTTCTTTCCCTTATGATGGATCATAGAGATTGATTTGAAATGTTGACATTCAAAATCCACACAGTTAAAACTAGAAGAAATTGAATGTTTAAAATACAATTTTATTATTGATTTCTATGATTTTATCTTTTAAGTAGAGTTTATCTTTGATACAAAAAATAATTATATTCATCTAATGATATTTATTTCTACAATTTTGTATTTTCAATAGGGTTTAATCCTTACTACCAAAATGAATATATTCATTTAATTGATAGATTGCACAAAAAAAAATTAAAAAATTTGTGGTATAGTCTTAATTTAGTAGATATGTTTCTTAAAACGACTCTTCTTCTTGATGATCATTGATGTAAAAGCAATAACACAATCAAATCCCATTAGCAAGAAAGAACACCATTAATGAATTGTGGAAACTTGATGCCATTAATATGATAATGTTGTCTCCATTTTATATTAACAAGCCTCACATTAGTTGTGCCATTATTTGTCAAGGACTACACTTCACTTAATAACATGAAATAAAAAATATACTAATTACCTTCATTTTATAATTTATTTGGAATTGTGAATTATACGAAATTTAAGACACAATCAATACTCTTTTTTTCTATATTAATTTATTAATTGTTAATATTTAAATGCTTTATAATTTTTCCATATTAAGATTGTATCAATTTTTAACAAAACAATCACACATCTATTGTTAAATTTATAAGCGTAACCATTACGCCTCCTTTCGATACAAGTGCTAATTTCTTTCCTTGTTAATAATTCTTAAAGGAATAAAATTATAATATTGGATACATGACATGTTACTAAAAATATAAATTTAAAATTGGTGGTGGTCCTCTTGTATGATCACTAATGTGCCTTTATATTTGTATGCTGAAATATTAGTGCTTCATGATGTTATCCTTTATTACTATTGTTCACCTATACTTTGTCTAAGGCAGTAATAAGTCTCAATCATATTATGCCCTATATCCTATAGGTGTCATGTTGTTATTTCATTGCATATGTGATCTTCATCTTGAGTCTTTCTTCTAGAGCTACGTGTACATAAAATTTTGTCTCATTTAATGATGATTTGTGGTCTTATGTGACTATTCTTGCTCATGTTTGTATTGCATAAAGTATTTTGTAAAGACTTTGTGACATGTGGTTCAATTTTAGGCTCTTTGTATCACAAGTTTGAGTGTGGGACCCTCATCATTCTTGTAATGTGCAATGGCCCCAAATTTATTGATAATTAAAGTGGTGATATGGTGAATGGATGATGTGTTGTATTGCCAGATGTGGTCCATCTTGATGAATGATTTAATTTCATTGTCTAGGATGGCAACACTGAGTGGGAGGTAGAAGCACACGATGAAAGCATGGAAAATTTATATGTTAAATTTCATATAATTAATTTAAATAGAGATAAAAAATATGTATAATTGATAGGGAAATAAAATATCATTGAAATTGATTTGGGATATGTAATATATTATAAATATCTAGTAATTGCTAGATCTATTCTAATTTAGAAATCGTATCTTTGTTCTACCTATCTTTTATATACTTTGGGATTAGATTATGTTTTTCTCATTAAATATTTCTTACCTATCAGTTGGTCTATAATGAAATACATTTATCATGATAATGGTTCACACTTCAAGACTATTAGATTAGGGTTTTACCCTTTGACTAATTTTGACTTACCAATTAATTTGTAATGTATGTCATTAATCATGGCAATAATCCACACTCTTGTTGTGACATGTGGCTTTGCCCAACCATGCCTAAGGTATAAAATTTACCAATTCTTATTATAGGTTTTCATTTTAAAAAAAGTAGCGTACAAATAAAAAAAATGACATATGGATTACATTTCTCTTCACATTATCATTATCCATTTACAAGGAAAAATAACATCTACTACTTTTAGCTCACTTATCAATTTATCAATATTTTGACTAATGTCCAATTAAACCTAGTCTAGTGACCCATGCAAGGGAGACCTTTAAAGCAATTAGATTATTTCTCTAGCATACATGAACTTCTCCAATTTTTCTTATCTTAGAGATGGTTTCTTCCACAAGGAAGATATTTGCTATGACTTTAGTTTCTTCTTATGTTGTGCAAATTCCCCCTTGTCATTCTTCATCGATGAGTAATCACTAATAGTTTGCAACACTAAGTGGGAGGTATAATTTCACACTTCAAGACTATTAGATTAGGGTTTACCGTTCAACTAATTTTGACCTACCAATTAATTTGTAATGTATGTCATTAATTATGATAATAATCCACACTCTTGTTGTGACATGTGGCTTTTCCTAAGGTATAAAATCTACCAACTCTTATTATAGTTTTTCATTTTTAAAAAGTAGCGTACAAATTTTAAGAAGTGACATATGGATTACATTTATCTTCACATTATCATTATCCATTTACAAGGGAAAATAACATCTACTACTTTGAGCTCACTTATCAATTTATCAATATTTTGACTAATGTCTAATTAAACCTAGTCTAGTGACCCATGCTAGGGAGACCTTTAAAGCAATTAGATCATTTCTCAAGAATACATGAACTTCTCCAATTTTTCCCATCTAGAGATAGTTTCTTCCACAAGATATTTGCTATGACTTTAGTTTCTTCTTATATTGTGTAAATTCCTCCTCCTCAGTCTTCGTTGACAACCAATCACTAATAGTTTGTACCCATCAAGAAATGCCAAATTTTTCTCTTTCCTAATTTTTATTGTTTAATTTTGAGTTGCAAATTATTTATTCAGTTATTACATCTTGATCACCTTCATTTAAGCTTTTTGTTATAAATTGTGCACTCTTTTAGTTTAATATTCTTTGTAGGTGTTTAAATACATTTTATTTTTAAAAAGACACCTCTATTCAAATAATTTAATAGGAACATAGGGATGTTAAGGCTCAACTTTCATATCAATTAACACATTCTACCAATGGCTTTCCATATGATTCATATGATAATCTTTAGCACTATGATCAAATCTATTACTAATTCCTATAATTTTTTCATAATTATATGATTGTTTGTTATGCTTATCTTCTACATATTTATATTAATTCAATTTACTCGTGTTATGCCTATTATGGTTATATTTCAATACCCACATGCTTATGGAGATTATGATAATAGGGCCTCTTAAGATTATTATGATTTTAGCACATCATATTTCTACCAATATTTGACATCTTATAATATCTAATGTTTTTTTCTAATTCTTATCATAATTATGATTATCATATGGTTGTGATCTCTAGTGATTATTATTCTTATATCTTATATCTTATAATTTTACTAATCTTGACTTTTCATATCCATATTAATCAACCTTATATTTTTTTTTACTAACATAATTTTCCTAAAAATAGATCCCATAATTATTTACACTTTAAAGACTAGATATCCAACATATATCTCTTTCCATGACCCTCATTGGATTCAACATTAGGGGCATCTTGATACTTATCATCATGTGTCTTGTTAGGAGCATATCTTTATTACCCTTTTATAATACTACATGGAATTAAATCTTTATGTTATATGACTATTGATCTTTACATAATTTTTATCTATCTATTCTCTTTTTTTATTAATTAGATTTTGTTCGTAAAACAATGTTTCTAACTCTTTCAAATTTGGGTGCAAGGATTGCCATGTTTATTTTAGTATCTAGCTGTGAGGTAAGTACATGGAAACAAGGGACTAAAAAAGGGTCTTAGGTGGCTATTTTTAAAAAAATGAAAAATATTGATTTTGGATAAGAAAGTGAAAATAATTACACTCAAAATTTGAAGATATAAAAAGAACAAGAATCGTAATTCTTTGAATATACTTTCTAAACTATTGATTTATTTTCAATGGTGGAGACTAAGGCGTTTATATAAGGGAGCACACGAAATGTTCTTATTTTGTGTCAAAAGTAAAACACAACATTTGATGTGCTCACCCTAAAATGATCACTTTTTTAGTATTTATAAAATCACTTCAATGAAAAAATTAGATAGAATCATTAAGAATACATATTGTTTTACTAATTTTTAAAGTGGTCACATCTTTAAAAATAAAAAAATTAAACATGATGCTCTTAAATTGTTTTGAAAATTAATAAAATTATAAATTTTGAATGAATTTAAAATAGAGTCTAGAATGCAAAAATATAATTTGTTTCAAATTTTGATGAATGAATAAAAAATGAAACCAAAAAATACTATACATAGGTTTTCAAGCAAAAGGAAGACACTAGAAAAATAAATTAAAGATCAAAACCTGGACATATCTGAAATGAAAAAAATAGATGGTTAGAAAGCTAAGAAAGCTCAATTTATTGTGGTATTTTTTAACTAGATATATGAACACATACAAATTTGATGGATAATATACTTGAGATTTAATCATTTTTTACAACTTGCAAAGAAAACACGCCTCTAGGCATTGATATGTAAGTCCAAACCTTTAAGTTGGATTTCCAAGGAAAACCCAACCATTGTTGTAGATATGATGGTGATAATGTTGAGTGATTTCCATTGATGTCAACATAATAGTTGTCATTCATGTCTCTGATGTTCTTGGTATTGGTGATCCAAAATATGTGTTCCTAAAATCTTTGGTGCTCTGGAAGGTGTGTTGGAACTTGGTAGATTAGATGTGTTGTTGGTGATCTGTATATTTTTGGTTATCAGATATTGTGTTGATCGATGGTATTCATGTGTATCTTGGTTCCATTCTTATTTTTGGTATTTTGGGCAATGATGTTTGGGTTTAGATTAAATCCAAAATTTGAGCATGTGTAGTGGCTTTTGGTTTAATGTGTGAGTCATGATTTGTGTCTGAAATCTGTAATGGGTTGATCTGACCATTGATGTGTGTTGTGGTATGGTCTACTTCTCATTCCTTCCCACCACTAGAATGTTTAGTGTTGACCTATTTTAGATCTCTGTCTTGGCCAACTTGAAAGATTATGCTTGCCGGAAGACAGTAAATATATGAGAATGATCTAGATGAGTTATAAATAAAAAAAAATTTGCATTTTTTTGAAGATATGTGATATTGGAAAGGAAAGATTTGACTGTTGGTGATATGTGAGAGTGTGTTGGTATTGAGTCACCGAAAGCAGTCCAGTTTTGCAGATTGTGTTTCAGTGGTGGATTATTTCTTTCATTCCGCCTTTTTCTAGGCAGTGAGCTAGCCTTTGTAAAAATAACCATAACCGATGTTTTATATTGAGAACTAACATTCTCTGTGATTTTTCCTTTCTTGGGTTTTACACATCATATCTAGTGTTCATTGTGTGATCCATTGTATGCTTATATTTTCATGCTATATCCATCTCAGTTAATTCTATTAGTTGGTTTGGATGTGAAAAAAATAAAAGCAATTATTTTAAGTTATCATTTGATTCACCCCCCTCTTAGTTCCTGGATATTCAACAACCATAAGGGTTGGAAATACACAAAGTAAATATAAATATGAGTGAATTATAGTGAACCAACATTATAACATGCTCACATTATAATGTGCTAAAATTCATGTGAAGAATAAATGAAACTAGTGAGGGGGAGATTAGAAGATTTAGAAAGGAAGAATGAGAAATAAATATATAAAGATATGGAGAGAGAAAGATATAAAAATAGAAATAGAGGAAAATTTATATCCCTACATCCTTATCTCTCCCGCTCTTTATCTTTTCCCCTTTCTCTATTAATTGTTCGTATCTTGTCCTTCCTTTCTCACTTTCACACCCTCTATCTCTATCTCTCTATCTCTCCCTATCCCTCTCTATATTTATATCTCATTATCTATATCTCTCCCCACCTCTATCTACCTATCCCTCAATATTTGTTTCTATCTCCCTCTTTATCTTCCAAGCCCTCTCTCTTCTTATACCTATATCTATATCTCTCTATCACTATATATCTCCATATATCACCATCTTCCTTTATATCTCTTTATCTCTCTCTCTCTTTAGACCTACCTCAATATCCACTATGATTTTTAAGATAATCATTCATATAGGGTAAAATTATTTACATGTAAATTATGTTTAACATTTATTTTTAATTACATACTTATGTATTCAAAATAGTCACGTTATTGGGAGATGAAGAGTCACCAAACATAAGGTGAACACTTTGAAACTAAATTTTTATTACACTCAATTTAATGACTGTAATGCCCCACCAGGAACCCCAAAGGAATAACCACACATCTAGGCAACTAAGGGTGATATATATATATTTTTTAAAAGTATAAATCACATTAAGTGCATTAATTACTACATTGCACAATAATAACACAAGCGGAAGACTTACACCAGAATTCCTAAAGGGTTACCAATGAAGATTAAAACTAAAAGTTAAATTACACAATTACGATTAATTCCAATTAACCATCATTACTCATGAACATAACTAATCATATACAATAACAGATTACACCATTAAAATATTGAAAGAGTAACAATATAATTTCCTTTTTTTCAAATAAAGCATTTACACATATCATATTGAAAGCTGATAAATAACATCCAAGTCTAAGGATTACATTGACCATAAAAATACATGGCTTCCAATATTACATTCAAAGTTAACATCTAAATCAATTACAAGGCTACATAAATTTATTGATAGAATTGACCACATAGGTCTCAAAATAATGATCTCCAACATGAGATAGAGCATGAATCATGAACCACAGGAACACCTGCAAAGCCAATCCTTGCATGGAGGTAAGAACAAGAATATCTGATGGGAATAGTGGCATTGCCACTCGACCATGTGATCCCAAAATGGAATCACCCTACCATGCTAGGAGATAGCAAAGGACCCTCAAGCAAGCATAAACAAGACAAGGACAACAATATAATATGACTCCACAATACTCCATGTGATTCAAACTCACAATACACTAGTGACCCTAAAGAGAGAGTGTCATAACATGGCTTATGATGGTTACCCTAAGTAGGCCTCCATAGGTCTCGGCCCCCATCCTGGGTTATCCTGGTAACCTTTCTTGAACCCTCGGCTCCATCTAAGTCTCATGCAGACACTACCAACCCTTCGTGAAGACAAGGAAGTCGGTTTGCCATTCTAGGCCTTCCCACTACATCTTGAGCCTATACAAGCACTCAATCATGTGTGGGGTACAATATCTTAATTAATATTACAACTACCCACCCCCTAATAAACTATTAGGTTATCACTTATTAACTGACTTTCGAGGGGTTATCCTGCCAACCACTTCGGGTGCGGCCCCCACTTGAAAGCCACTCTCTCATGGGACACTAACAAACATGGTCACTCTACGAGGACCCTATGGCGAAACATACAACCATAACACCATTATCCAAAAACAAGTGGCCAAAAAACAAAGACATACTAACCCCTGGCTAACCATGAGGAACAAGCACTACATGGTTAAGACATCGAGGTCATACTACATTACTTAGTTAAGAGATACAAATGCACCACAATAGGACAACTGACAAGAACGAGGGATAACAACCAATTAAACCCCCTTGCAAGAAAAGCTAAATTCACTAAGTCCCAACACAGTCAATCTTTGAAGAGAACAACAACATATATACTCGCAATTTTCATTATTTAAATTAAACAAATCAACACCATGAAAAACTACGAGAAAATCAAGTCATCATTGCACTGATAGGGCTAGAAATCTAACTAATCATAATAATCCATTTAATTCTTTTAATTTTGAAAAAGTAAAAATCAGAACGAAAAATGGACAAACACTCCGAATTTAAAAAACTCATTTATTCTAAAGCATCATTGCTCTAAAAAATTTAAACCATTTTATTACACTATTAATAAATTAATAAAAACCATTATATATAAAAAGATATATATATATATATATATATATATATATATATATATATATATATATATATATATAAAATTAATGATTAATAATAAATAAAATACAAATTTAATTATAAACATTAATTGTCCCAAATATTACTTAATACAAAAACTTGCATTAAAAATATTGATTTAAACTTTATCTATTTATTATTTTATTTTTTATTTAAAAAAAAAAATTTAAAAAACTTAAATTATAAATATTAATTAAACTAAATAAAAAATAATAAAAAAAAATTAAATAAAACTCCCTTGTGTTGGGGCCCACAACCCACCACTGCAGCCGCATTCTACCACAAATATGTGGTAGCAGTACAACGAAGTCTGCCTGCTGCTTGGGGTGCGTGGCTGGGTCGAGCCCAGCTCCCCGCCATGACACCCCATACCAAAATAATTTTTTAAATACATTTTTTTTATTAAAACTAAAACCAAAACATAAATATTTACTGGTAAGAAATAAGAATGGGCAAAATGGGCAAAAAATCCCATGCTAAGGTTTCGAGGTGCAAATTGAGTTGGGGAGAAGATGCCCTTGGCGACCCTCTTCCTCCCTCGGATCCCTTTGGCTTTCAGTGCGGCCATATTCCACAATGGGTTTTCCAGAATTGGAAATGGGTTGATGTTCTTTATCGAGAGAAGGTTGAGTGGCATCGAGGGAATCCTGGAAGGTTGAGGTCGACCTACTTCAAGGGGTTTTTTCGCCCTCAGAAGAAATTTGCAGTGCATTCTAAGTCTCGAAGAATTGGGGGGTCTGGAAAAAACCCTAGAGACAAACCTACTTCTTCTAAGGTAGCGATGGAAAACTCTACAGGGATCTCATGGCCAAATATGGTATTGCCTTCTATTTTGAACAAGGATAAGCCCTTGACTAAGGAGCCCTCGATAGATAAGGTTTGGTTGCCGATTCCTTGTATTTCTACTGTTGAAGCTCTGTATGATAAAAAAGTTAGGGATATGCACTCCTTGGTGGTCCTAATCCAGGTTTGGGGTGATAACATTTTTCTCTCCAAGCTTCATCATAAGATTCATTCTCTTTGGTGTGGCACGGTTTACTTTCAGTTCTTTCTTTGAGCTCCTTCATTGTTATTTTTGATTCTGTGGATGCAAAGTAGTAGGCTCTAGTAAAACCATTCTTTTGGCTTGGTCGTAATTTAATTTTTGTGGAAAATTGGGAGCCTTTTTTTTTTGTGTCACAAAATATTGTAAAAACTACTCCCACTTGGTTCTCTTTGCCTGGTCTTCCCTACGAGTTTTCAGATCTGGATATTTTGCAAAAAATTGGGGATTCGTTTGGGAAATTTATGCATTCGCATTCAGTTTTTGAGGATGGGGTTTTTAGGGTCAAGATTTGTGTTTTGCTTTCTTCATCTTTGGGATTCTGATTGGTTTTCTAGGGCTTCTGTGGTTATGGATATTGTATTATTTGCTTCATTGAAGGGTTTGCCTTTTGGAGATAAGGTGTTTTGGCCTTTTAAATTGTCTAATTCAAATCTGGAAATACCAGATAATAATGCTGATAATGGGGCTCGTATTCCTATTACTTCTCACTCTAGGGGTTTGTCGAAATCACCTAATTTACAAGAGGTTCCTATTCTGACTTTTGTTGAAGATGAAGTTTGCCCTTCGGTAGGTGAGAAAAATGTGGATAGTAGGATGGGTTTAGGTTCTCCTCCCATAAAGGAGGGGTTGCCTATGAACTCTTCTTGTTTTCTTCAAAAAAGTGATCATCCCTTGGTTAATGGATTTGAGTCATTCCTCCCTGATGAAGGCTTAATTTCCAAAGTTCAAAGGTTAGTTTTTGAACATAACATTACCTTAAACTCTTATGTTATTGATAAGGTGGTAGATGGGATTGATTAGGATTTGGTCAAATTGAATTCCTCTTTGGTTATCCCCACATCTTGTAATCCTTTTGACATTCTTTCATCGGACAAAGTCCAGGAGGGTGAGGGTTTGATCCTGCAATTAATAAACCATTGGTTCAGTTTCCATTATCTCCTTCCTATCCTTCTCCTTCTCCTGCCAAGCGAGGAAGGAAACCAAAGGCATTTTATATGCAATTAGAAATTGATGCCGGTATTCAGTCTATGCTTCTGAGTCCGAGTCTGGGATCAGTAAAGCGGAAAACAAAATTTAGTCCTTCGTTTACTAGGTCGGTTTATTCCAAACGTAGTCTACAGGCTCCATTAGAGGTAGCTGTGGTTGGTTTTGATAATGCAGTTGAGAAGAGGGGAGAAAGTGTCTCCCCTCGAGAACAATGAAGGTCATTTCTTGGAATGTTAGGGGCTTAAATGCCCCTAACAAAAGACGCTTCATTAAGTCACAGTTGGACTTAATGTTCAGTGTGATGTGTTATTGTTATAAGAGACTAAGTTAAGTATGCAAGGTGTTGATTATTTGTTTTCTAAGTGGAAATTGTGGAAGTTTTGTGTTTCCCCTTCTGCGGGGGCCTCTGGGGGATTGGCTTTTCTTTGGAATGATGTGTCTACCAAGTTATCTTTGGTCTTTTCTGCTCCTTTATGGATGCTGGCCTCAGTAAAGAGTCGGGTTTCAAATGTCAAGTTCTGGTTATTTAATGTTTATGGTCCAATGTCAATAGGGGGAAAGAGAGATCTTTGGGAATCTTTATCTATTGTCCTCTCTCCCCTGCATGGCCAGTTTGTGGTTTTTGGTGGGGATTTTAATGCCATTTCTTGTGATGATGAGAAATTTGGGGGTATTCTACCTAATAAGTGCATTATGGATGATTTTTCTACTTTTATTCAGAAGAATAATTTGATGGATTGTAAAACATTGAATGGCCCTTTCACTTGGACAAATAGGAGAAAGGATTTTTCACAGATTTCAGAAAGGCTTGATCATTTTTTTATTTCTACCAATTGGATTTCTTCAGATGTGGATGTTGTTGGTACAATTTTGCCTATGTGGTTTTGATCACTTCCAAATTATGTTGTCGATTTTGGATGATAGAGCTCTTGGGAATTCTTCGTTTAAATTTGAGCCTATGTGGTTTCGAGACCCATCTTTTTTAATGCTTTTAGAATCTTGGTGGACCTTGGCTCCTTTCAACTTTGGAACAAGAATGTTTCGATTTGTCATGAAACTTTTCTTTGTGAAACAAAAGATTAAGACGTGGAATGTATTGCATTTTAAAAACATTTTCTCTGAGAAGGTGAGGATTCAAGAAGAACTTGAAGCTCTCAATTTTGTGGTATGAATTGCGGGATGGATTATGCTACCTTTGATAAACATAGATTGTTGAATTCTCAGCTTGAGGAGGTTCTCCCTCTCGAGGAAATCTATTGGTGGCATAAATCAAGGGATTTATGGCTGAGTGATGGAGATAGGAATACTAAGTTTTTTTCATTCATCTACTAAAATAAAGAGGAAATGAAATAGGATCTCCTGTATTCAAAATCTTGATGGGGTTTTCCTCACGAAGGAGAAGGATATTGCCATTGAAGTTGTTTGGTTTTTTAAGTCATTACTAACTGAGGAGTCTTCTATTTTTTATGATAGTTTTTCTTCTGCTATTCCTCAACTTATATCTGATGAGGATAATATCATGTTAATGGCTCCTTTTTCTACTCAGGAAGTTAAGGAGGTTATGTTTTCAATGGCACCTGACAAGGCCCCTGGGCTTGATGGTTTTACAACTGTCTTTATTCAAAAGTATTGGTTTTTTCTTGGGGAAAAACTTCATCTTGTTTTAGAGGAGGCAAGGTGCAATAGGTCCATTTTAAAGGAGCTAAACACAACTCTTATTGCTATCATTTCTAAATTAGAGAATCCCAAATCTTTTGTGGATCCCCCACCCAATTGCGTTATGTAATACCTTATATAAAATTATCACTAAAGCTATCTTTGTGCGGCTTGCTAAGCTTATCCCAAAGATTGTTTCGAAGGGGCAAGGGGGTTTTGTCCTTGGTAGGGAAATGACAGAAGGTGCTATTGTGGCCCATGAGATTCTGCATTCCATCTCCCATCTTTCTATACTAGTTATGATTATAAAGTTGGATATGATGGAGGCTTATGGTAGGGTTAGTTGGCAAGCTCTCTCTGTTGTACTTAATAAATTTTGGTTTGGGGTGAAGTGGGTGAAATGGATATATGCATGTATTAGCACTGCTAGGTTCTTGATCATTTTGAATGGTTCCCCATGTGGTTTTTTTTCTTCCTCTAGAGGTCTTAGGAAAGGAGACCCGTTGTCTCCTTTCTTGTTTATTATTCTGGCTGAAGCTCTTAGCAGAGCTATCTTGGGTGCTAGGGATAGTGGTCACTAGAAGGGTATTTGTATTCCACATATGGCTGCTAGTCACTCTCATTATTTATTTGTTGATGACACGTTATTGTTTGGTAAAGCCACTATGGGGGAAGCAAAGGTTATTAATAGGATCATTTTGGATTATTCTTCATTTTTTGGTCAGAGGGTAAATACTTCTAAATCTAAGATTTTGTTTCTTAATGTTTCCCCTTTGGTGCAAACTAGATTGACTCATTTTTGGGGTTTCTCTGTTGGCCAATTCCCTTGTAAGTATTTGGGAATCCCGTTTTTCACAGTGTCAGAGGAATATAATTTTTGGGAATGGATTTATGTTGCTATTTCCTCAAGGATCCTAGCTTGGTCTCATAAATGGCTCTCTTTTTCAGAAAATATTGTGCTTATTAAAGTTGTTTTAAATGCGGTTCCAATTTATTTATTGTCTGTTTTAAAGGCCCCTAAGAAATTAGTGGATGCGTAATAGTCAATACTAAGGTCTTTTTTTGTGGAATGATAATGTGAATAACAGGGTTCAAATTCCTTTGTTAGCATGGGGTAAGGTTTGTTTTTCGAAAGATGGGGGTGGAGCAGAGATTAGGGATCTAGGCAAACAAAATTTGGCTCTAGGTGCTAAGTTGGTTTGGAAGTTGTACAAACAACCCTCCTCTAAGTGGGCATCTATCTTATTTGCAAAATACTTGAGAAACTGTCCTAGGGAGGAAATCTTTACTGCTTCCTCGCTTCCTCAGGGGTTTGTAATCTATAATTTCATGGTTGAGTGTCGACATGTTATTATCCCTGGTTTATCTTGACTTATTCATAATGGTCGAAAAGCTAGATTTTGGGAGGAAGTCTAGAATGGCTTCCCAACTTTGACTAGCCTGAGAGATTGGTCACCTCTTATGACTCTTCTCAAATATTCTTGGGGTTTATTCATGGTGGATTATTTTTTGTGGATTCCTTAGGCCTTGTTCTTGTTGCTAGATAGAAATCAGTTGAGTCTCTTCCAGTGGACCAAGATCTTAAATTTGCTTTTGTTGAGGAATTGAAGAAATGCCCATTGCATTTCTCTAAGGCTGAAGATGAACTTATTTGGGTTCATTCAAAATCAAGGGAATATTCAGTTAAGGATGGGTATAATTATTTGTCTTCCGGTTGTATGGGTGAAGATTTGCCTTATAGGTTGTTCTGGCATGTTGCCTGTCTTCCAAAAGCAGGAGCTTTTGCTTGGTTGGCTGTCCAAGATAGAATTATCACTGACATGAGGTTGGATAGGCTTGGTGTCACTGTTGTTTTTCCATGTGTTATGTGTGGAGGGTCTCTAGAATCAATTGATAATCTTTTTCTCCATTTCCCTTTTTCTTCTCAATGTTGGTACTATCTGTTCAACAAATTAAACTGGTCTACTATTTTATGTGAAGATCTTTGGTCCCAATTCATGGGATAGCCTTTGTTATGTTCATCTTTATTTTATGCTTGTCTTTGGATAATTGCTCCTTTTGTTTTGATTTGGAAGATTTGGTTGGAGAGGAATAACATAATTTTTAGGAAACACTCTTCCACTCTACCAGATGTGCCCTTCTATATTGAAAAATCTATCTCTGAATCTTCTTTGGCTTTTATTTACAAGTGCATTAGTCCTAAATGTACTTTTACATCTTGGGACAATTGGGTTATCAGGCATTGGCTGGCCTTGCAGTTGCTTCCTATGCACGGGGCCATTTTTAAGAAAAGGTCTCCTTCAATTAATAGGAAAGATATAGTTTGGTTGCCTCCCCCTCCTTCCAAGTATAAATTGAACTTTGATGGAGCATCTCGAGGCAATCCAGGGAAGTCTACCATTGGGGTGGTGGTTTCTGATGATAGGGCTAGAATCATTAAAGCACACAATCAGTGTATTCCTGATGGGACAAATAATGTGGCAGAGTTGCATGCTCTATCTATTGGGCTTGATTTTCTCCTTTCATTGAACATTTTAGATGTGATTATAGAAGGTGACTCATTAGTTTTCTTTTATGTGATAACAAATCGTTTCTCTAATTCTTGGTATTGAAAATATTGGTTGGACAAGGTTTTATTGTAGCTCGAGTTTTTTAATTCTTTCTCTATATCTCATTACTATAGAGAAGCTAATAGTGTTGTGGATTTCTTGGAAAATAAGGCCTTAAATAAAAACATTCAGTCTTTGGTTGATGTTGATGAGAGTTGCTTACCCTCTCACCCTGTAACATTTTAATTGTCTGATTATAATCTTTTTGCTTTGCTTCAACCTTGTATCTTGTTTGAGATTGCAAATAGGTATGCAGTTTAGTGTGGTGGTGTATGAGGCCTTCTTGGTCTTGTTTATATTTCCTCATTAAGCCTGTATGCTTGCTTGTAATTTTTGCCTTGGTACTGGCTGGTGCCTAGCTGTTGGGTCATGGTATTTTGAATGAGGAAGTTTGGGGGTTTTTTCTTCGACATACTTCATTACTATTTTTGTTTCTACTATATTGCTTATTATCTTATAACAATACGGTGGCATACTTGTTTCTGGGTGTCATACTTTCTTGATTGCACTTTCCTTAGTTTTGTACGTTTTGTTTGATGTTGATGGTCTCACGTTCCCCTTAATGGATGCATAAATGGTTTCGTCTGCACTTGCAATGGCGACGTGCATGTATGATTAATTATGTTGCTTTATTGTTTATATTTTGAGGTGGCAATTTGGGTATGCTTATTTTTACGGCTCTAGGGATTTGATTCGTGCAAATATCTTTCTCTTATCATGAGGTATCAAGTATGAGTTTTGGTCATAATTTTTTGAGGTTATTTTTATGTGGTGGCAGTCTGTGGAGGTTTGTTGGCACAATGTATTAGTGATTTAGCTTGTGTCGGTCTCTATTCTGGTATCTTTCTCTTCCTTTGGAGGATATGCATATAAATTAATGATGGCCTATGTTTTCTTTATAAGCCTGCCCCTTTTTCTTGCAACACACTATTTTCTTTGGGTTTTTTTTGGTAATGGAGGTTGTTGGCTATAGAGTTTTACTGCCTGTTAAGCAGTGTGATTTTCAGGATTCTCATATTTTTGATGATGAGAATCTTGGTCATCTTTTTAAAATTCATTCTTTTGAATTCTCTTTGGCCTTTTGCAAGGTGGTGGGTAGACAATAGTTGGTGGAAAATGCAAATATTTTTCTTGCAGAAGTTGCTTCTCATTTTATTACTATCTGTATGGACATGCTCTCAGATTCTTCTATGGTTCGGGCACTATTGGATGCATACGTTCATCCCTCTATTTATTCTGTTACTAATATGGATAATTCTTTGTCTCTCTATCATTTTGAGCTTGGTATTTTTCCTTATGGTGGTTTCCTACCTCTTTCTCAATTATTATCTTCTAGATGGCACTATGAGCTTCTTTAAGTTATAAGAGGTGGTTTGATTTCTAATATTTATGATGACACTATGTTTTCTCTTGGAGCTTTTTTAGATCACGTATCTCTAGATATTTTGGCAGCAGCTATTAACGTGTTTTTAGGTATTCACTTCCTCCTAGATTCATTGAAAGTGATAATATCTCCTCGAAGTGCAGTTGTGCCTCTTCAGGTTGTGGCTCCAGAAGTTCAAATTGAAGAGATTGTCCACCCTTTCTCTCCTCCGGTGGAAATTTCTAGTACTTGGTTTTTGCACTCTTGATGTTTCATTCTCTCATTCAGATAGTTTTGTATTCACACATTCTGGGGGGCTGGGTTTTTCTATTGTAAATGGTTGTGTTGGCCCATATGGTCTTTTTTGGGAATGTCCCTAGGGCTGGTTGGATAGTTCTCTTCATATCTTTGTTTGTAGCTGACTATACTATTTTCCCATTGGGATTTTATGAGCTAGACCAGAGGTTTTCTTTTCCTGTTTCTTTCCTACCGGTGCTCTTTGAACCAGGTTGTAAAAATTATAAATATTAATAAAATTTAGTGGTTCTCCACTTTTATTTAAAAAAATAAAATTATTTACTGGTAAAAAAAATCTCATTTTAAACAAATCTTTGAGACAAAACAAAGAGTATGAAAACTATTTTAAAAAAAAAAAATTCCTTTCATACAATCAAATACACTAAAGACCCAAGGGATTGACAAATCCCAAATAAAATTCTAGGCAAATATGATAAAGGAATGAACAGAGCAAGAGGAAAATTTAATTGCAACTTCCTCATTCATTTATTTATTTTTGTAAAACACCCAGGAAGAAATTCTTTAGAAACACAAAGAGGGTAAATTTGGCAAAATTTTGCCAGCATAACCCCCAAATTTGTACAAATCAAAACTTGAAATACACTTAGAAAATCAATTCCATCCATATGACACAAATGGAGGAAATGATTACAGGCTAAATTTTAAGCATGAAATAGACAAGGAAGGAGATTGGAGAAGCTTTCAAAAACAATATTAAACTGAAATTTCATTGAATCTCATAGCAAATACTCCAAATCAACTTTCAACCATATTTCAAAAAATCTCAAACACAACACACAGGAAGAAGAAGAAGCATTCTAAAATTTCTATTAAAACAAAAGTAGAGACTATCTAACCTGCAAAGCTATCTAGGAAGTAATTTGTGGAAGAGCTTCAACCCTACAACCAAATTTCTCAAACCTAATTCTTTCTTCCAAATGGATTTTAAAATTTTCCTTCCAAAAATAATCTCCTCTCTTCCCATGAACTCATAATCATATATTCAAAAATATTTCAAACTAAACTTTTAGGTTGCAAAGTTTTTCCCCAGCCAATAAGAATAAAGCTATTTAAAAAAAAAGGAAATCCGATTTACCTTTTTCCATGAATTATTCTTTTTTCTTTCAACAAATAAAAAAAACCAAAAGTTAAAAAGAAAGGTAAGAGAGGAAAAACTTTTATTATTTATTTTACATTTACCATTTTCTAAGAGACTTTAACTCAACATGGCATTTGAAATTTAAATAGAAAAGAATATACTTGCTTATTTCTCCTATATTTTAATACAACTTAACATAATATATATTAAGCAATTTTAACATTTAATTCTAGCAACTTCATCTATTTAATTAAATCAATTAATCAAGGCATAATAAACAACTAAATATGCCAACAAAAAATAGAATCATACACTCGATTTAACAACCATTTAAATAATCAAAAGCATGCAAAATGAGGAATGATCAAACGACGTCTCACAAAGCAAAAAAAACTAAAGCACCATGACTCGCATACCGGTCAAATGGAAAGATGACCGACTGACAACACTCACATGAGTGTGACTGCGGGTCAAGTTAAGGTCCAACCACTATCTCCTCCACTCCCATCAGATAAATAAGGTACGCTCAGACCTGTGAAACCAGGTGGACTCGATACCCCGTACCTACCTGGTACTTGTACCTGTAATGTCTTGCATCAACGAACCACACATGCATATAGACAAATATATAATCAGACATGACACGCACATCGATGAATGAGAATCGTGATGTTCCCTGTCTCACCGGAGTGAGTAAAGGAAAATCATCCCCTCGCATCCCATACACTTGCAAATACTCAACATATAAATAATGCATCACATATGTAAGGTAAAAGTGTCAATCCATAACTATTATCCATAAAAATAACATTAATCATAAGTACTGAAATAGTGCAAGAAAGCATACATCGCATATCTAGTTAAAGCATGAAATAACATCGAATAAGTCTGAATAAAGTATAGCAGTAGTGTATCCACTGAATAGTCAACTAAAGTCAAACATAAGTCCAAAAAGAGTCTAATCGAGAAGGGGTACTACAATTACACTAAATGTTCTATCTAGAAGGTAATACATGAACACCATTTCATCAAATATGGATGTGTCCTACAATTGACCATGTGGATCTTAAGCATCCTTGGATCCATAATAACAAATAGACATATTTTTTATAAATATTAGGTGAATATATTGAAATTTGGTAACCTCACCCTCATCGTCCTATGCTAAAGGCCTAGCATATTGTAACAAGGTCTAGATGCGGGATTTTATGGACTCTAGAGTCTCCACCTCAATATTCTCCTTCACAAAGAGAAGGGATCATGACTTTCTCAATGTTTTTTCCTAGCAAGGGCTCTCTATTCCTAGTATTAGGAATGACATATAAATTCCCCACCTCCACCTTAGGCCTCACACATGCTAAGGTAGTTTGGGATTTCATATTAGACAAATTCACAATAAATTTTTCTCAACAAATATTGTAGAAACCTCATTATTGTTCCAAGCATGATGGTTAAATTTTTTTGAGTGCCTCTCCCAAAAATCTTCTCTTATTCCTTGGTGTTGGAACCAATGGGTAGGGAACATTCTAAAATTATTGTGTAGGGGTACATTAGTTTGTAGATCAATGGACTATAAACATAAATAAAATTTTCATATTTTATTTTCTTTTACTTGTTTGTAGGATAATTTGGTGGAATAATATTTATATGATTCATCTTTCTTTTTTAACCATTTATTTATTTGGCTACTCACAAAATATATGTGAGAGACAATATATTTTAATGAAGTGGTGAGGGCATGTTGATGGGAACTAGTTGCACTCAAATTTATCAACCTTCATATAAATGTTTTGAAGTTATTTTTTATTGCTTTCAATTTCCCCTATGAAGTTTTCTTCCATCCTTGGAGAATGTTGAGAGATTATTGGATGATTTTCCTAAGGTTATTCTTCATTAGGATTTTCATGAATTAGTGAATTAGGATTTTCATGACTCAGTGAGGGATTTTGAATTATTTAAAATTAAACAACAAGGAATTAGATAAATTCCTAAATTGCTATTTAATTAAAATTTTACACTTAAAAACCGATCAATCTTACTTCCTTGACCTCGTGAACATTATGGTGATATTGATGGTGGTGTGAATAACTCCATAATGTGCGTTCTTTTCTTGCTCATGGTCTATTATTGAACATGTGAGAAGTTGAGTTTAAATGAGTTTTGCCTATTTATAGTTGTAATGGGAGAAAATAGGATTCACAACTTTATGCAAGCAAGCTAGGAATTAAACCTATTTCCCATCATTATATTTGGAAGAAGAATGGATTCAATTGGCTTAATCTCAACTCTAACTGAAAAAGATTAAGCACAAGGTAAATTCAATTCTCCTTGATTGAATTGAAAATGAGTTATACTAATGGTGTATATTAAATGCAAGAACTAGGGTGTTGGCAAATGCACACTCCAATGAGATATTGTGGGTGATTGAAGGTTTTGTCACTGATGGCAACCTTGTAATCCTATGACACCAGCAAGAAAATATATTGACACCGACAATGATAGACTCTACACCGGCACATAGACCATCAACAGTGAAAGGAAGTATACTGGCACCCAGGCCGACATGAATTTTTTTTATAATATATCTTGTAAATTATTGTAAAATCATTGTAAGCCGACTTGGCAAGTTGTAAAATGACTCATATATGTATGAGATCATTATAGAACATTGTTTAAAAAAGGAAGTAGATAGGCGAAAGAAGGTAGACCTATTATGCGAAGTATAGGTTAAGGGTTTATGTATGAAGCAGAGCTAAAACCGGTACTAGATCTGGCATAGTAGATGCTATTTTGAAGCAATACAAGACATTGGATTTACATAATCCATTTTGTAAGTCAGTGAGACTTCCCATTTTGTAATTGAGTAGTGAGCTCTAGGCACTTGGCCTTCTTGCATGTGCAGGCCCCCATTGTAAGAGTAATATTCACTTATTGGATAGTAAGCAAATATTGTGGGTCACAAATCCCATCGAGGTTTTTCCCACACCGGGTTTCCTCATTAAACAACTGCATTATGGTGTGCTTTTCATATGGTTGTTGTTATATTTGTTTATTGCATTACTTTTTGTTTACTGGTATACAGTATTGATATGCTTTACATGTTTTAAGTTAAGAAAATCTTATAAATGGTTAGATACTGATTCATCCCCCCTCTCAGTATCTTTGGGAATCCTAACAATTGGTATCAGAGCCTAGTCCTCTATTTTCAGAAGCCTAACAGCTTGAGGAAGATCTTGACACCGGTAGAGATGGAAAACTTGATGAAGCAATTAGAAGCATCTCTCTCAAACTATGATGCAAAAAAGTTGAAAAATATTAAACTTGAAGATGATCTAAAGGCTGCACAGGATATTATTCAAGTACTTCAAGAAAATCTTACCATTGCAAGAAACAAGAGAAGAGAACTTTGTGAAAAGATGCAAAATGAGAATGATGAAAAGGAAACTCTTAGTGATCTGATAAACAAGTTGAAACAAGAAAACATGGCAACAAAGAATGAGATGCAGGATATGACTATGAGATTTTGTAAAGAAATTGAAGATAGAAAGAAGAATGAAGAAGACTTGACCAGAAGACTGAATGATGCTGCAAATGAAAACACAAGACTTAGCTATGAAAATGATATGTTGAAGACAGATCTGATGCATGCACAAAATGACTCAAATGAACTCATGAGACAGAAAGGTATCTTGGAAAGAGAACTAGACACTGCAAAGCATCACAAAGAAAAATTCAAGAAAAGCTCAGAAGAACTTGGTGACTTATTGAAGAATCAAAAACCTAATGGTGACACTTGTGGCCTTGGCTTTGAAGCTGGTGAAAGCTTTGGTACTGCAAACACATAGGATGATAGCAAACCGGTAAGACAACCCAATGTTTATAAATTTAATGGCAAATACTTTAACTATAACAAGTATGGTCATAGAGAAAATCAATGTAGATCTAGAAATTATCAGAGCACAAATACACCCACTAGTCAATGCTCCAAATGCAACAAAATTGGTCATAATTCAGAGAATTGCAAAATGAATGTAAGATGTTATGTTTGTGGAAGATTTGGATACTTATCTAATCAATGTAGAACACAAACCAACATAGGATATGGGAAGGCTATTCAGAAAAACAATGTGACATGTTATGCTTGTAACAAGATTGGACATATTGCAAAATTCTGCAGAAGTAAGGCATCACCGACAAGTAACAATGGTGCTAATTTGAAAGGTAAAGAAAAAGTTGAAGAGGTAAAGCAATAATTCTCAAAATAATGGATCAGGAAATCAGAACTAAATAGTGATAGGAATACTCCTCCACCAGTAGAACAGAGTAACACTCCACCGGCATGAGACTCTTCATCTAACTGAAGAAAATTCCTTTCAGGGTTTGGCAATCAAATGTGAAACATGCTATTATTCCCTCGGTTGATGGTGAGAAGTTGAAATTACTTCTATACTGATAGATAAGTTAAGTCATTACTTAACTGACAAGCATTAAATGTGGTGGTTGGCAAAATTAACATTATAAAACAAGTGTTTGGCTCCATTTTCATTTCACCGAGCATTCAAACCTTTGAGAGCGCGAAAATTCCTAAGCGAAGGCATTCTAAGCAAAGAAGTGAAGCAATTCATCAAGCAATCATTCCTAAGGCAGATAAAGGTATTTATAACCATGGCTTCTTCATCTATTCCTGAATTCATTGCAAACCCTACTGTTGTCAAAGTTATTAAACACCCTAGACCCATATTTAGTTCCCAAAATTGCCAAGAAAGATGATAATATTGGTGCATTTTCTCATATCCCCAAAGGAGTAGTTTTTGTTGAAGACCCTAAAATGTATATACAATGTCATATAGAGGAATTAGGTGATGAGGAAATTAAGAATATGTATAAATCTGTAATTTGTTATGAATCTGGAAATATCAAACTTGAACACAAGATAGTAGAAACCATAGGTTTCACTGAAATTCTCAGTATCCTGGATTTTCCCAAGGATTTTATAAGGGTAGTACTAAGTAGGGTACATGGTGCATTCTTCTAGTTGGATTCAGTTCACAAAATCACAAAAGAAGCAGTAAAGGCTGTGATAGGGTTACCCTCCACCGGTAACAAACCTGATAAAACAAAGAAGGTCTCAAATGACCTAGTGATTAACCTAACCGGTGCAACATCTGATAAGAGATCCTTAAGGGTAAATGATATAATGAATATCAATGTCAGATTCATCAGTATGATCTTAGGCTACAAAACCAAACATGCAAATAGGTTAAACTCAGTCTCTAGCCTATGCACAAAGAGTGCCTATGACATGGTTAATGATAATGCAAAAATAGATGTGTGTGAATTGCTTAAAGATGAACTAATTGACAATTTGGGAAAGATAAAGAAAGACAAAAAGGGGACATTCAGATTTGGAAACCTACTTGTCTTTCTAATGCCACACATAACCAAACAAGTACTCGGTATCGGTAACAGAAATCTTGGTTTTGATATACCGGTAGGTAAACAGTTGTGAGAATTACTAAACAACATGGGAGAGAACAGAGAAAAGAACAAAAATGAGTATTTTCAGGCATTAAAGGCCCAGATGAAGACCAGAGTCAGATTGTCACAAGCAATTGTGAACAAGTATAAGGATGAAATCTATTTTGTTATAAAGAAGGATGAAATTTGGATGGAGGCGGTTATCCCAAGAACCATCTGGGTTACTGAAATGGGGTATGAAATTGATGACCACATAATAGAAACATATGCAAAAGCCCTCCTAGAAGCACTTAAGGAACCTAAAGAAGAGGTATTTGGTAGTACTAAGACTATTGAAAAACAAATTCAATCAAAGAAAAATGTTAAAAAGGTTGAAGCAATAGTTAGAAAAGGATCCAGGCTAGCAAAAGCTATTAAGGAAGATGTACTTAAACGAATTGGTATTACTGAAGATGAGTTAGAAGCACCTCAACCAGAAACTCACCTTTCACCAGTTGGAACTTCTTCAGAAAGTGATATACCAGCCGCATTCAAAAGAGTTGAGAGAAAAAGGAAACCTTCAGCGATATCTTCACCTTCTCCTAGAAGAACCAGATAGAAACAACAGGCAGTAAGGCTCCCAGCTAAGAAATTAACTCCAAAGAAGAAGTTGACCCCTAAGAAGAAGACTCAACAAACCATTGCTCCAATTGACAAACTTCTCAATGAAATAACAGAGGATGGAAAGCTGAAAAACATTAAAATATTATATGACTCATTATCAACCGATGACAAGGAGAAAGTAGAAAATAGTGTAATCCTACACTTGGATATTTACAAGAAATTTTTGATGCAAATTGTTGATGAAATACCAGCAGAACTGTACAGAAGACTTGAAGCTAGAAAGCAAGCTATTATTGAGCTTGTCAAGAAAATAAAAATTGAAAAACTACTTGTTGTACATCCTATTAACTCACCTAAAGAGATAGATGAACTGATCTCTAAGGCTAACCGATCAGTATTTTCAACTGCACATCGACATGTAGCACTTATGGTTGGTAGAGTGAATGAGGTAACAGAGGAAACAACTAATGCATGGGACATATTCCTTGTAGAAAAGGAAAAGAAGGAAGAATATCAAAGCCCTAAATCCATCAAGGTATATCAAAAGGATAAGGGAAAAGGTAAGGTTGGTGGACCACCCACCATAAAAATAACAGATAACTTATCCCCACCGCCTCTAGATACTCCACTGGTAGTTACCACTGACAATCAACCGGCTAGTGAGAGTATGGACATACCACATGAGGATACAAATCCTGATTCTGAGGTGTTATATACAATGAACATTGACACTTAGAAAGTCAATATTGTGGTAGATAAGGATTCAACAGGAAAAACAAATGTGGCAAATGAGCCACCGACAACAGATAGCACAGAAGGTAAACTGGTAGGTGACAACATTGAGAAATAGGCAGAGCAATAGACTCCCTCACAACAACAAGTTCATGCAGAAACAATGCCACTGACAATAGTTGAGCAATCCAAACCTTTTCTTAAAGAAATGCAAACATAAACTGACCTACCAGAGGTCACCACAAGAAAAGAAATTGCTCCCACTGGCGGAATACAAATTGTTGGTTCTTCCAATGCAAAATTCAAACCAACAAATGTGACAGAAGTTCTTTTGGATTCTATCAAGAAGATAACAGAGTGTAGTTCACAAGCATACAAAGTAATTGATGACACAATTCCAATTTTGAAAATGATAGCACCTAAGTGTAATGTAGATAATAAAGATTCTTTGAATCAACTTGACACATTGTCTAAGTATATTACTGACAACACTGTGACAGTTGAACAAATAAATGAGGAAGCATTCAAGGAGAAACTAGAGAAGGAAAAACACAAATTCTTTGAAGAAGAAATAAAGAAGTGCATGAGACAATTTGACACTCTTTTATCAGAACTATGTAGTACACTAAAAGAATTTAAAACTTTGTACATAGATACATGTAAAACTAACCTTTTGACAGTAGATATAGATTGGAAGATCAACAAGGTATAGGAAGAAATAAATCAACTAGTTGATAATTTCATTAATTCATCTGAACCATTATCAGTTTTTGAGCAAAAAAAATAGGTTTTGAGTAGGAACTTCTAAAGTTGGAAAGAGAAAAGGAAAGAATAAAAGGAAAGACAAAAGATCTAAAATGGAGACTTAGTCCAAAATTGGACTACCTCGCCTCCTTAAGAAAAGAGATATCTAAGGCTTTAATTCAAGGACAGAAAACACCGGCACAAAAAATGCAACACCTCACTGGTACAATTCAGAGGATAGAGGTCGCATTAAAAGATAGCAAATGGTTCACTGAGAGCCTGAATATGGTATTGGCAGACCTTTTTCAAATTGTAACCAACTGGTTACAAAGATGAAACTTGAAACCACACTCAATTGACACTTTGACAACCTTTGTCATTGATGCCAAAGGGGGAGTAGTGGTAATGAGAAAAATAATCAGCAAATGGCTCATCAACTCAGGGGGAGCACATATTCTTTTGGTACACAATTTTTGGTAAGACAATTCTGGCAGATTCTTTTTGGATGACAATTTTTGGATTTTTCTCATGAGTGTTGCCAAAGGGGGAGATTGCTGGCAAATGCATACTCCAATGAGATATTGTAGGTGATTGAAGGTTTTGTCATTTATGGCAACCTTGCGATCCAATGACACCGAAAAGACAATATACCGACACCGGCAATGACAGACTCTACACCGACACATAGACCATCGGCAGTGAAAGGAAGTATATCGGCACCCAGGTTGACAGGAATTTTGTTTATAATATATTTTGTAAATTATTGTAAAATCATTGTAAGCCAACTTGGAAAGTTGTAAAATGACTCATATATGTATGAGATCATTATAGAACATTTTAAAAAAAAGGAAGTAGATAGGCAAAAGAAGGCAAACCTATTATGCAAAGTATAGGTTAAGGGTTTATGTATGAAGCAGAGCTCAAACTGGTACTGGATCTAGCATAGTAGATGCTATTTTGAAGCAGTACAAGATAGTGGATTTACATAATCCATTTTGTAAGTTAGTGAGACTTCCCATTTTGTAATTGAGTAGTGAGCTCTAGGCACTTGGCCTTCCTGCATGTGCAGGCCCCCATTGTAAGAGTAATATTCACTTATTGGCCAGTAAGCGAATATTGTGGGTCACAAATCCCACCGAGGTTTTTCCCACATTAGGTTTCCTTGTTAAACAATTGTGTTATGGTGTGCTTTTCATGTGGTTGTTGTTATATCTGTTTATTGCATTACTTTTTGTTTACTTGTAAATACTATTGATATGCTTTACATGTTTTAAGTTAAGAAAATCTTATAACCGGTTAGATACTGATTCACCCCCCCTCTCAGTATCTTTGGGAATCCTAACATAGGGTTGATGATGAAAAATTGACAAAGATCGACATATGCAAATAGTTTTAAAACAGATTTGGATATATTAAACATAGATATGGAAATGGGAAGCATAGAGGAACCTATGGCTGAAATATAGGTTTGAAAGTTTGGGACAATGATGCTAGGCATCCCTGTCCAAGATTGTTAGGTGTAAACAAATGAGATATTTTTGGAATTGGGATGTCACTTTGGGTCTCTCCTTCAAAATTTGTTAGAAAAGTGTCAGGCATTTTTTGTTGGTTGTCACTGTCCAGGGTTTTCTAGTTCTTCAAAATCAAGTCCTATGCATCTTTGTCTCATCTTTTTAAATTTATAATTGTTGTCTTCAGATCCTATCACCTACAAACATAAGATGGAGAAATATTGTTGGTTTGATAGGGTTTTCCTAAGTCAAACCCCAGGTTCGGAATTAATTCTATGATGAATTGAAATTAAATTGAAAGTGTGCCTTGAAAAAGAAGAGACTGGATTTGAAATTGAAATGTTGAATTGGAATGTTATACTTTTATGAATATATCTTTGAAATCTTCATGAAAAGGTTGATGTTGTCATATAGGAATTCATGGATGTCCTTAGAGGAACTTGATCATGGATGACATCTTCAATGCTTGATTTATCTGAATACTTGGCCTCTCTTTCACTTCTCTAATGATGCTTGATTATTGACTCACTTGAATTTAAACATGTGCAATTATAAACTTGTGGAGAGATGTTTCAAATGATAGGGTTAGACTTTCTTTTATACCTATCCTCATGAAACATGTTTGAAATGTTGAATAAGGCTGGCACAAGAGATATATTCCATCCTAAGTTTTTTTTACTATTGGAGGGTCCAAACTTGGGCCTTTTTGGTCTAGACAAGGGCACTAAGTTAAAAAAAAAGACCAACAAGCAAGGAAAAAAAATAGGATTGTAGATATGATGTTGGTATGAGAAGAATTAGGCAAAATCAAGGCATATAAGACATAAAGGCCGTTGAAGTGGGGCCTAAGTGAGTATGAATTTGTATAAGGATACAATTTATGATGCTACATTTAGTCTCCACTTTAGTGGGAGTTGATGGTATGATGAAAGAATAAGAATCCGATCAACTACTGAGAGGGGAGGGGTGAATCAGTAGATAGAAAAAATGATACAAACTGATACAAACTTCACCAATCTCAAAATAAACCTCTCAAAGTAAACTTAGAACTATCAATGTAATACCACTGTCAAGATAAAAACTCATTAGATAAACTAGTTGACTGTTACAAAAAATTAATAGTAAACAACTTCAAACTCATAAACAACCAAATGCTTTTTCATATGTCAACAGACTTCATTTCTCAATGCTTCTGGCTATCATGACTTATCAAAGTAGTTAAGTAGTTAAGTAAACCAACCATAAAAATATAACCACAAAAACATTTACCACTTGACACAAATATTTTTGACGTGGAAAACCAAATGGGAAAAACCATGGTGAGATGAGACTCACAAGATAACTATATGAACTCTTCTGAAGTTCGCCCTGTTAGGAGCCTAGCATGTTAAAGCTTTACAAAAGCCCTGTTAAAAACCAATCCTGTTAGGAACCACCCAGTTAAGGGATTGACTACAATGCCTTGTTAGAAGCAATACCTTGTAAGGTGTAACCTTAGTAGAGGATTTCAAAATCCAAGCTAATGGATCACCTTGTTAGAGGATTTCAATAGCACCAATCTTGTTAGAGCTTACCCGGTTAGGGGGTTTCAATTCTACTATAATTGTTAGAAAACAACATGAGTTTGCTGATCTGTTTGAATAGTACTACACTTGCTTGTTCAGATCCTTTTCATGCTCCTATCTTCCTTTACTCAAATTGTAGATACATCATTCGGTTTGACAACCACACACTCAACTGATCTTTGCCAACACTGAAACTAAACAACTTCATCGACCTTATAAACAAATCAATTAGGTAGGTAACACAACAAAATATAATTCTCATAGAGATTACAAACAAGTCGGTTCAAGTATAACCTTTGGATTACATAGCAATATTTGCACATCAATCAAGAAAACCTTGATCGTACCTTGATCACCACTTCATCGAACTTAGTAACTCATCACGCGCTTTGCATTATATGCAGTATACTTGATCATTCCCTAGACAAAAACCGTTACATCAATGCGCCAAAATCACTTGAAATTGTCTTCATACAATAATCATACGTGCCATAATAATTACTACTCATCATCAGATCATAAACCAATATAACCAATTCACCAAACTTAATCAATTAGGGTTTAACAAAAACAACATGTAGGGTTTATGGTTACCAGTTCAACTCTCCAATATATAGCAATACCGGTTCACTCCACAAATTCTTCCTACCGGTTACAAAACAATATTACAACAATATCAACAATGTTATTACCAGTTAATTGACATTAGTGACAACATAAAATATCATTAATGCAATCTTCATGCAAATGCCAACAGGAGTATGAGCCTATGATCATACTCTTGGTAAAGTGCGTAATAGCATTGAAAAAACTTCATCAAGATAATAAAGATGCAAGACACACCAATTCCCCATGAACATAGGATCTTATCAATCTAATATCAAGATAAAAGGAGAAACACATGAATATAAGAGAGAAGGAAAGATATGACTTCTTGGCCTAGTAAGACTATGCTTACTATGAGTCATGTTGGGGAAGAAAATTTTGAACTAAAAATTTGATGCATGAGAAATATTACAAAGAAAAAGGATTACTTTGCAAAGTATTCTTAATAAAGATTGACGAAAAAATGGGTGTTACAGTGTGCACCATACATGTCATGGTGTGTGATCAAAGTGTACAAACCAAACCTTGTGCTGTGTGTACAAAGTGTAAAAAAGAGCAAAGTATATGCCCCTATGTTAAAGTGATATTGATTGTGTATGCCTTATTGGGAGCAATTTCTTTAAGGTATAGCATACATTGATCCAATAGACAAGCACAATGCCACAATGACATGCCCCCAAGCAAGGGAAAATCAAGGGAAATGGAGCACAAGACACAAATAAAGAGAACATAAGGGATCCAATAACTAGAGTCAATATGCACATATTTATATCAATTATTTAATTATAATGAATTGACCTCATCCCCCAAAGGTAGTGGAACTACGAGCACAATGGAAAAAGATCACATAAGATGAACAACAAAAGTATTTTTCAGTCAACATGGAAGAGACCCAAAAGAGGGATCTCAATGCTTTGCATCATCCCCAAGTAGACAACACAAATGTACATTTACAACAATAACACATTTACGACATAACGTGATTACAATATGTAGAAGAATTGAGATACCACTATAAGAATGTCACAACAATTTTGGTCCCTTCATTACCTTGCACGAATGGAGCAATACGGGTCATCCAAAGAGAGCCTAACATAACACAAAGACACATCAAGCATCACATCACAGGGAAAACACATCACATGCAAACAAACACACAAAAAAATCTACTGCATAAGTAAAGATAATCTAGTAAATCATCTTCCTCACAATCTTGCTCAATATCTTTTAGGGATGGTGGAAAAGATGCAATAGGATCCACAACAAGAATAGTAGATGGAGATACTAAAAATTCCAAACAAGGACCATGCTCTAATGGTGAATCACTTTGTTTTTCACTAAGAGATAGGATTATTTCTTTTAAAAATCTTGAAGATAACTCATGATTAATCTCAATAACCTCATACATATCAGAATCATTAGTATCCACATTGTTAGCATCAACATAATCATCCAAATTTATCATAATATGATCTTTAATGCACAAAGGAGATGAACAACCATTTTATATAAATAATTCTAATTTTTGATGTGGTTGATTAAGATGAAGCTCCTCCCTAGGGTCAAGTGAAGGTTGGTTAAATGGGATCGAGTCAACATTCAACATCTTAGGGGAGGAAATGGTTTGGGAAGAAAGATCATGAGCCTTAGCACAACATCTTCATCGATGGTCTCTTGCACTATGTTTTCTCTTGGTTCAACTCTGTAGCATCCTAAAATTTCACCCCTTTGCAATTTTGACCGCATTTGGGGCCCTTAACTTAGTAATCACATCCCTATGCTTGATTAAGGCTTGATTATGCCTTTACCATGCAAATATGGCTTTATTTTCATTTTATCCACCACATAGCCCCTTGGTTTGGCCCCAAAATAGGGTAGGACTAGGGCATGGCACTCTAGTCCTCATTGGGACTAGGGCGCCACACCCCAGTCCTCCTTAATTGGGCCCTATTTTGGTCCCCTCTTGCATCTTCAAAAGTGAGCAGGAAATCCCTCTCCTTGTCGTCATGTGTCAAAAAATTAACATTTTTTTATTGGAAAGTATATAAGGAGGTTTTCCCCTCTCATTTTCATAACAACATGACATCATAAGAGATGGGTGAACTTATAATCATCAAACATTCCAACATTGAAGCATTCATCATCAATCATTTCTAGAGGTCTTCAAGGATGCATATTCTTCATTCATCTATCATGGAACATCATTACATCATTCATTTGCAAGCATGTGTGTTTGATTAGGGTTTTGTAATGCCATTTCATACAACATATGTGATTACATTCAAGAAGAAAAGCATCATTATCAACCATTGCAAATCTAAGGTATATACTTCCATCATTTATTTCAGTATTTATAATATTTCAATCAAGGGTAATTCCTAAATTGGGTTTTGAGTTAGGCAAGCCCATATTGCCAAACTATTTCCCTTCTTTTCTATGTGCAAGAAATAGGTATGGAGTTGTACTCTTCAGAATAGGCATTATTTGCATAGACAAATAAACCCTCTTTAGCATGCAAAAAATTAGGAGGACCAGGGCGATGATCACACCGATCTTGATATTTTTGGAGATTTCTTAGGGATCCGATCCAAATATGCATATACTACTCAAATCGAGGTGCGTTGAAAAATGTGATGACTGTAGCTCACTGTTTCTGCATTTTTACCTTCATTTTTTCAGCACTTTATCTTAATTTAGCATTTCAACTCACAAAAGAGGGTAAAAAATCCACTCCACCCTTAAATATGATCCATGTTAAGTCCTTATCATTACTGATTTGAGATTGAATCTATTGGATTCCACCCTCTTTTGAATGTAATGGCAAATTAGTGGTTTTCATCCCTCTAATGGTGGAAATCCAAATTTTTCATCAATGCATTTTGGTGAACCCTACTCCTTACACCTCTAGTTATGATTTATGTTCTCATATCTGAGTGTTTATGCAATTTAAAATTCAAGTTTATATTTACAAGTTTGATTTCCATGCAAATTTTTAAAATTTAGAGGTTAAATTCATTAAAATCTTAATTTTTAAATTCAAAATTGAGCTGGTGAATTACTTAATTTGGATTAATTATTTCAGATCTAAGTGTTTTTAAATTTTAAAACTCAAACTTTCACTTGTAATTCAAATTTCAAATTTAAATTTTAAAATTAAGTGGTTAATCTCAAAAACCCTAATTTAAAAAAAAAAAATAGAGCTTTTTGGTTGTTTAAACTTTGAATTCATCATTTTAGAGCTGTCTCAAATTCAAAATTACAATCTTGGATCAAATTTCAAATTTATATTTTAAAATTAAGTGGTTAATTAAAAGAACCCTAATTTATAAATCTAAATTAACCTTATGGGTTGTCCAATTTTCAATAGATTATTTCAATTCAACCTAAGATTTAATTTAAATTTAAATTTTAAAGCTAAGAGGTTATTTTCACAAAGCCCGAAATTTAAATTTAAATTTCCTAGGGGATTGCATAATTTTTCACAATTATTCTCTAATTTTTCAAAAATCACAAAATTAATTTGTTTATTGAATTGAATAATCATTTTCTAAAATTTTGTGGTATTCAATTATTTTCCAAGTTTCAAATTTCAAATTCTCATAAAAATAAAAATAAAAATAAAATCAAATTTGTGGGTCCTATCAATTTTATAAATTAAGAGGTTTTATTTATAAAACCCTAATTTATTTTTATTAATGTGCTTGGATCTAAATTTGAATATTCATCATGTCAATTAATGGATTTGATGTATTTTATATTTCACATATGATTATATTACTTTGTATCTATATTTATTATAATCATGTGTCACATAATGGCTTCTTTCACTTCATGTTACTTCTTTTCATTCACAACACTTGGACATATTGCATTTTTAGGGTTTCCAAGTTGCTTCCTTTTCATGAATTAGATCTCAAAGCTTTCATGTATCATGTAGTTTGTGTTATGGTGATGGTTTTGGGAAAATGCATTTCATACATAGATCATCTAAAATCTTTTTTAAATCCCAATCCTAGAGATGTTAATGGAAAACCCAATACTTGTACCTCTCCTAGGTTATCTAATGGGAATGAAGAAAGAGATAATACTCATATCAATGATATCTCTAAGGGAGAGAAATCATTGAAGAGCAACATGGCCCCACCTTCTTCTCATACACATACCCTTGCACAAGGGGGGCAAAATCAAGATATTGGTGTTTCCATCTCTCTAGATCCTCCTTATTCTCTGAGAGCCTATCTTAAACATTAAAATATTTGTACAAAAGATGATTTCATTCATGATCTCTCTTCCCATATAACATTAAGTAAAGATGAGGCCTTAGATGACAAGGATCTTCCCTCTCAAACAACCAAAGATGATATGCATGATGAAAGAAGGGAAGAATCTCCTTCACAAGATATTCCTTCTTCATCTACTAATCCTTTCATTCCTTCTAAACATCCTTACACTACAAGCTTCAGAGAAATTTATTAGATTGTTCCTTTGCCTTATCAATTAAAAGATTCTTATATGAGTGTTTTTGATATAATATCAAAACAAAGGTTTTATAGGATGAGAACTTGGAAAATTTGAACAAGGAATTTGAGTCCCTATAAACCCTCCTACACAAATTACCACAGAAGGCCTAGGAAATGATAATAAATCTCCTATGAATGACCTCCTTAGGATTAAATATTTCAAAGACCATCTTGCAAGAAAAGAAGTCATTAATTCCCATAAAAACACTTCTTCTTCAAAAACTCCTTTTTCTTCATTTCATCAAACTCACGATCACCATGCTAATGATTGTCCTAATTTTCAAAATGTAATGAAATAACTTATTCATATTGGAAAAGTTAAAATCATTGATGACAATCCTATTGGAATTGCATGAAGATTGCATTGCTAAATTATAGTGTTGTCATTGCTGTCAATACCAATTGGTAATGAAGTTGTATTGTAACACGTAGTGGTGTAGTAAACCAACCGGTACAGAAGCAATGTTGGAAATCGATATTACAATTGAAGCAGAGAGATCAATCGCTAACCCTAAGTTGTTGATATGTAGAACCCTACCCGATGGAGCTTGGAGAATCAATAGTGATGTTCTATGATCGACTGATGAGCGGAGATGATTATGCCACGTACACAAGATGCATGTGATTAGTTTCAAAGTGGTTTTGGCACATAGAGATAATTGTTTTATCTTGGGAATGAGAAATTGCATATCATGAAGTGAATAACATATGATGAGTTACATGATCCAATCTATGGTGATCCAGGAGCAGATGAAGTTGTCTTGAACAATGTGCAGTTGATTTCTATGTAATCCAATGGTCATGTTTGAACCGATATGTTTGTAATCTCTATGAGATCTTAGGTTTTGTGTTGTATTACTGACCTATTGTATTTATTTTTAAGGTCAATGAGTTGTTTGTAAATTGGGTTGGAAAATTTAGCTTAGTGAGAGTTGTTGTTGCTGAACTAGAAGGAGTACCTACAGAATCTTGTGAAGGCAGATAGGAGTATAAAATGATTTGATTAAGCAGCGCAGTGCTATTACTAGATTAGCAAGACCCTATTGTTCTCCAACAATTACAACAGTAAAATGCCCTAACCGGGTAAGCTTTAATAAGCTTTTTGTTCAAATCCTCTAACTAGGTGATCCATTACTTTTGCTTTCAAATCCTCCACCGAGGTTACCTTTTACAGGGTATTGTAGTCAATCCCTTAATCGGGTGGTCCTTAACCAGATCTGTTCCTAACATGACATTCTTGTAAATCTTATAACAAGGCTTGGATCCTAACAAAGAGAACTTCAGAAGAGTCTAGAATAATTGTGGGTATTCATCCCCACTGTGGTTTTTCCCATTTGGGTTTCCACATAAAATAACATTGTGTCAAGTGGTGAATGATGATATGGTTAATATGTTTAGCTCGTAAAGCCACTAAGATATGTTTAGATAATCGGAAGTGATATGAAATGAGTTATTACTAATGTTAGTAAAGTATTTTTATGTTTTGGTTAAATGGTATATGAGTTTCAGATCTCTTACACTGTTATATTGATATTTTAGTCAACCGGTAAGCTTGATAATGCAATTGCAGTTTTTAGATACAGAGTCTAAACCAGTTAAGTTAAGTTTTACAAGTTGTTTATGAGTTTGGTGAAGTTGAGTATACTTTCTGTAGACACCTAAAAATGTCTCATTGATCATGTACTAATTATTCCTCTAATTGATTAAATGATTATTTAATTATTTATTTAAGTTAATTAATCATTGTAGTCACATAAATCTGTCCAGTTTAATTAAATGAATATTTTCTATTTATTTGATTAAAAATCCACTAGCCATCAGTTAATTAAATTAATATTTAATTAATTCATCTCCAAACATTCTTCTATTAATTAAATAAATTATTCAATTTATTTTAATTAATTCATTAAACCAAATTCACAAATCAATTAAATAAATAAAATCTATTTATTTAATAAAATCCCCCTCTTCCTCTTTTAAATAAATTAACATTTATTTAAATCATTAAAACCCCCCCACTTGCATTTTCCTACAAATGCAACTTGCACACATTTATTGAAATAAATTAATTTATTTTAAATAAAAATCCTATTTTCCCTCACCCACCAAATCCAATTGCAAATCTAATCCCCTTCTAGATTCTTCTAACCCCTTCCCAATTAGCCTAATCCATCCCCTAATTATTGTCACATTCCTAAGCAAAATGGAGTCACTTCTCAAAGACTTCAAAAGTCTTTGAAAAACATTTAATGCTTTGTGTGTTCAACAATTTAACCTCCAAAGTCTTCCAAGACCACTAATGGCTCTTACATGACCATTAATGGCTCTTACATAACCATTTATGGTTATTTCAAACTTATCCCCCCAAACATTTATTGCTTTGACCATATTTATCCCTCTTGCCTTTGCACAAGAGTTTATCCATTGGATAAAAGATTTATTCTTTGAATAAAGAGTTTATTCATTCAACTAACCTTGACCTTAACTCCCAAGGTCATGTCAAGCATTTAATGCTTATTCCCTCTCCTCTCAACCTATCTCACATTGACACATGTCATCCTGGGATTGGGTTGAAAGCCATCACATGGATTTGATATCATTCAATCCTGACCCTTGTTGAGATTGCTCAATCTCAACCATCCATTGCTCCATTTTTCCCATAAATAGAGCCCATTTCTTCATAATCCAGATCCTAAAAACTTGTATGCATTTAACCTATAGGCATTTTAGAGAGCATTTAGCATAGCAAACTAATATCTTGTTATTTTGGTTAAAATCAATCATTTTTAATAGCATCTAGTATTTTAGCTTTTCATTTTACATTTGGAGCAAAATACTCAAATCTCAATCCTCCATAAGCATCCATAGTGCAAAAAGTTGCTGAGGGCTACACTATTTTGGAACTTGGAGAGAGGAACAAGGGAGAAGGAACCAAGAGCATGTTAGGGGGCATTTGGAAATGCCTCATCATATTTTCTTATTTAGTTAAATATTCTTTCATGTTCTTAGTATCTCTTTTGATATGCCTGTTTAGATTAGCTTTTGGTTAACTAACACTAATGATTTCTTGTGTCTTGTGTTGTTTTTCATTTGCTAACCTTGTCCATTTTGCAGTGCATCATTTGGTGAACCCGACGTGAATCCAAACACCCAAGAGATCCTTTTTTTTAAACCAATAACATGTTTGAATGTTGAAATTGTCACACAGGTTGCGCTTTAGCGCTATTGATCACGTTATAGCGCTATTAATACTTTTTGTTCTAGCGCTATTGCTCTTACAATAGCGCTATTGTATCAAGTTTAGCGCTATTGACATGGTTTTAGCGCTTTTGACCCTGTTTTGGCACTTTTGACCCTGTTTTGGCGCTTTTGCCTTCTCTATCTTTCCTTTTCTTTTAGCGCATTTGTGTTAAATAGCGCTTTTGTTCAAACACAGACTAGCACTATTGTAACAAAACATTGTAAAAAGGACATTGTAACCGAAAAAGTGAAAAATTTTTAGGCTTGTGGAAGCCCCCCTTAGATATGGATTTTACTAACCGGTTGTTGTTTGTGTAAGTTTAAAAACTCACCTTTTAAAATCAAAAACTTTATTTTGGTGTTTTAAAAACTTGAACAAAACAAACTTTCCCTTGCTTTCCAGTTAGGATCGCTTATTTCTTTGGTGCATTAAAACTGAACAAAACAACATTTGTTTTCTTGCAAGTTAGGAAACACACTTTATTTGGTACTTAAAATCAACAAATCCATTTTCTTGCATCAAATTAAAGAATTTACAATCCACACTTCAATTTTTGGTGCACATAAAATAAACAATCAACTTGTTTAAAACTTTTTGCAAAGTGATTTTTCTTCATGCATACGTGCTTCAATTTCAGTTGACCAGGATTTTCAAAATTCTAGTTTACTCAAACCTTTGCATTTGAAGATAAAAAGAACACCATGAATGTTGGAGCAACATCTCCAAACAGTTAGATCACATTGCAATGGCAAATTAAAAAGAACAAGTGTTTTTCGTACTTGGCACACTTGTGCAAAAAGTTGGTCAAGTGGTCCCACCTCTAACACACACTATCCTCTCCCTTGGCTTTCGTGGTCCTAGGTGCAAGAGAAAAGTGTTAGTAACACTCAAAAAAATTTATCTTTTTAAGAGAGGCCTACTAAGAGACACATCACTCTTGGGAATGACCTTGCACGGTAAATCCTTCAAGCCGCTATAAAAATTGGGTGAGAGCGAAAGCTGTAGCCTTGGGTATAGCTGTTCCTACAGTGTAACTGGCCAAAAGGACAAATGGGCCCCACCACTAGTTACAAGGCTCTTAAGTGAGTCACTGCAGAATGAACTTATGTCCAAAAATATCGAACATGACTAAACACCTTTAAGTAGTAGCCCACCCATTCTATTGATTGAGGATATTTGCGATATAATTTAGTGCAAGAGCATAGATGGTTTTTCTCCCAAGATACTCACCATGCATATTTCCTTGAGTAGAAACATAGCTTTGAAAAGTCACTTGTGGCTTGATAAAAGTGGTGACTCCCCCATCATAGGGATCATCTATTTGTTATGCTCGTGCAAGACTTAGTATATCACATCCTTACCTGCCACGATGGGATTCATAAGGTATGTAGTACCAAAGTCGAAGAAATATCAAGATGTGGGCTAAATTTATCACAACTAGCCATTTGACCTTAGGGATAAAAAGTGTTTGAAGTTTTTTCATTTTAGTCAAGACGAAGTGAAAATTGAGCCGACTTCAGGCTTTGGAAATACACCTTAAAAATACATCTAAAAGAAGGGTCATATAAAAAGTCCAAGGATTGGGTTGATATAGACCCATACTCATTTGTGCCTCTAAGGCAACATTCTTGTGTTTGTGTGCTTGCTTTGTTTTCTTGTCAAAGAAAAATCAGAAAAATCAATTCCAAAAAACAAAGTACTCATCCAACCAAACATCTTTCAAAAACAACCCAAAATATCAAAACACAAAGTGCAAACAACAAAGAATCAAACTTTATGACCATTCTTCACATCTTGCGAAAGAAGAAGCATCATCAGAATATCAACTTGAAAAGAAGACCATTGAGCTCAAAGGCTTTGATCAAAAGGAGGAAATTCTTCTATCTAAATAGACAAATCTTTGTCTCCCATAGGGTTTTTCTGCGTCACATGCGTCTCTACCTTCAAAGTAAAACAAACGAATTTGATTCAGAATCATTGAACCATAGAGCTTTTATGCAATATAGAGCTCTGAGTTATCACAAAAACCAAGGAGGCAAGATTAATCCCAACTTCTTCCCAAACATTTGTATCACATACAACATAACTCAAGAAACGCCACCAATGCCCGAAAGGGAAGAGGTAGAATTTGTTCCATTTCTAACACAAAGCTTTTATTAAAGTTAAAGCATTTCATCCATTATCTCACTCATACATCATCACTTCATCATCAATCCATTCCAACTCTCAAAACATTAAGAGGTTCTTGTCCTAAGTTCTCTTTTATATATTGCTTGAATCAAACGCATCCCATCACTTTTTAGATTGTTTCTACATCTAGGATAAGCTGATCCTAAGAGACACATCTATGTAGGTTAAAACTAGTTCATGAGTGAATCCTCTCATTACTAGGTAGTTAAATCTGTAACACATCTCAGATTTCTCTACACCTTATCACATCAAACCTTATCAAACAAACAAGCAATTCAAAGAAGGAATTTTGGTTACATCTACCTTTAAAGTGCTAGAGATCCACATGCAACACAATTCACCAACCATCAATCTCTCATTTCATCAACAACTCATCATCATTTTCACTCAACTTCAACAAAAACTTGTGAACAAAATGGCTCATACTAGACTAAGAACTAGACAAATGGAGATTGAGGAAGAAGAGGAGGAAAACATCAATGAATTCCAAGAAGCCCTTGGAGGAAATGTGAATGACGAAAACCCAAGTACTCCTACTCTTGCAACAATAGAAAGGGCCTAGTATAACCCTCTCTTTAATAGACTTTTTGACAAAATTCTCAGGAGCAATGCGGATGCTCACTTTTTAAAGCTCGCTCAAGAAGGAGCCAAGCTCCCCTCTTACTTTGATCTTGCCCAATTAAGACAAGCATTAGAACGACAAAGTCACCATGAAGAAGAAAGAGGTAGAGATCCCATCAGATATAACATTCCTCGAGGTAACCCACCACCTCCTCCTCCAAATGAAATGGAGATGTTGCGGCAACAAGTTGAAAATCTCACCCAACAACTTCATAGTGGTGTAAAGACTAATCAATTCTCACTCAATGACATCTGTCCTTATCCCTTTGATAGGAATCTTTATATGCCACCCTTTCCACAGGGATTCGAAACACCCAAATTCAAAAAATATAGAGGAAAGGGAGATCCTCGCGATCATGTCAGAGAATTTCATTCAGCTTGCCTCGAAGTGGCATATGAGGACACATACCTAATGCAACTTTTTCCCCAAAGCTTGGGAGGAACAACCACATCATGGTTTTCCCGACTACCAGGTGGCATTAGGACCTTTGAAGAGCTAATTCAAAAGTTCTTGGCACATTACTCTCATAACATTGAACATGACATCACCATGGCTAATCTATGCAACACTAAACAAAAACCAAGTGAACTATTCTCAGTATTCCTGCAACGATGGCGTCAAATATCTAGCAGACATTCTCTTCAGTTGCCTGAATGAGAACTAGTGGAAATATTCATTTCCAACTTAAACGAAGAAATGGAGTTTCACCTGGATGTCAAGGACACAGACTCTTTTAATGACATGATCACCAAGGGTTTGAAATGTGAGCGGGCCCGCATCAAGAAAGGACTTATCAAAATCTATAATGAACCAAAGGATGGTCCTTGCCCACGCTTCAATAGTGATAAACCAAGATTCTAGAACAAAAACAAGAATATTGTCAACGATGGGGTTGTGGATGCCAGAACTATCAAAAGTGCACAACCTTTGTTACGTGTTGCAGGACAGAACCCCCCACCTTAGACTAACACAATTGTTCCTTCAAATCAAGGTCACATCACATCTCATGATGAACCCAGACCTCGTCAACAAAAACAAAAATGAACATACACTCCCTTAGGGGAACCCATCAAAACAGTGTTGCGACAACTGGTTTCTCAAAATTTGGTAACTCTACCTAAAACATCAAACTATGAACCTCAGGTCAAACCTGCATGGTGGAGGGATACTGATCATTGTGATTTCCATCAAGGGAGAGGACACAAGACAAGTAATTGTCATAGATTAAAAGATCTTATTCAGGATCTTATTGACCGAGGTGAAATTGAGATCGAAGGGCATGACCCAAAAACAACAAACAATGATCATCTGATGTTCAAAAATCCACTTCCATCACAAGATCAAAGGGGTCCTTCCACTTCTCAGAGAGGCACTGATACCACAGATTATACGCAGGTTGTGTATAATTATACTGTAAATCACCTGTATGATGCCAATGAACAAATTGCAACTATAACCATCAAGAATCCCAACTCCAATTGCAATGTTGTTACACGTCGCGACAAGGTTACCATAAAGGCAGCTCCACAAGGCACCACCTCCATACCAAAGTAGTACAATCTTATGGAACAATTAGACAAAGTGCATGTGCTTATATCCATTTTAGAGCTATTGTGCCTATCTCCATCTCATAAAACAATCTTGGATCAAGCTCTCCAAGAGGCGTCAGTCCCTGCAAACCTGAATACAGACCAATTTCAAGGCATGGTTGGAAGTCTAAAGTCATCACCTTGTCTCACTTTTTTCTGAAAGTGACAACTCTTCCTTCTAGTAACCTCATAACACTTCCCTACACATTGAAGGCTTTATCAACCAACATAGGATCAAGCGAGTCTTGATTGATAATGGAGCAGGCCTGAATATTTGTACACTACAATTGGTCACAACATTGGGATATGCAATAGAATCAGTGGATCCCCATAAGAAGACCACAATCAAAGCCTATGATGATGTAGAGCGTTCATCCAAAGGAGCTGTGGTACTACCAATCCGAGTGGGCCCTATGGTAAAACATATCATCTGTCAGGTTCTGGACCTTCCTCTGCCATACAATCTATTGTTAGGAAGACCTTGGATACATGCCATGCAAGCCGTTCCATCTACCTACCATCAATGTATCAAGTTCCCACATAATGATGTAGAGATCACAATCCCGGGTGATGCAAATCCCTTTGCATACTGTCATAATATCGGCCATCAACCAGAGATTACCATTCCTAATAATAGAGAAGCTATTTCCTCCACATCATATATAAGTCTCGCCTCTCTTGCCAGTACGAACACCACTATACCAAAGCAAGAAAAGCTTAAAATGAAAATAGCAGAGGAAGGTCCTGGGGAATACAACTTGAGTCAACTCTTTTGTGTGGGACAAATGCCCACTTCTCCTAGAACACATGGTAAACCACAGCAGTTACTCCAGCAGCCACTAATCACGCCAGCATGTGCTTTGATGCCTTTCATCCTTGGGAAGAGTCAAGAAGAAGAAACCAAAGATGAGGACTTAGAAAAATGGATCTATAAAGATCCTATCACCACTGATATGCCACAAGTTACACTTCCCACGGATCAATATGGTAAAGGCCTCCTCATTATGCAAAGAATGGGTTATGATGGTCAGAGTGCTTTGGGATCTTGCAAACAAGGAGGACATGAACCACTGCTGCCATAATTAAAGCCCAAAGATAAAACAGGCCTAGGCTTTGAAAAGGCGATCTTTCCTAAACTCAGATTCAAAGGAAAACCTAGCAAACCACTATATAAGCCTATTGCAAAGAGGACACCTTTCATTATCAAAGCAACATCAAACACCATTGCAACTACCCCACCGAGGCTCAAAATCCCAACACAACCATCTACAAAGCCAATCATCCCACCAAACAAACCAGTAAACCCATCAACAATAGCAATAACATCAATAACACCGTTAGCAGCAGCAACTGTATGAGAACCCACAACAACATCTACAACACAAGCAGTTTCAACAAAAGCAACTGAGTCAACACTACCGATACTCCCCATATCTGATTCATTGATCCCCATCATCCTTCCTGCAACACCGATCATTTCATCTACAAAGGTACATCAACCGATCACACCTGTAGTGTTTAACACAAAAGACATCCTAGTATGGTATAGTTATCGGATGCTGGAAAGAGATTTAGAGACCGACTCACATGAATGGGAATTTGATTCCATACAACTTAACACTTCAGATAAGGAAGACACATCACCACCTCCACCCCGCAAAGACATCCCTGTTTACGGAGAAGCCCAGATAAACACTTCTTGGGTTCCTAAGCTAGAAGCTTCTTCCACAGACCATACGTCACATACTACGCCTAATTTTGATAGGGAGAGTACCATCAATGACCTTCACCACAACATCTTAACCCTCACTGATACATCTAATGAACTTAACCTAATCGATGAAGTAATGCCCATTATCCATCCTAAACTCATCGAATGGAACCAACCAAACCCACCATGTCTTGACCTCTTCCAAAACGATGAGGCCATCATTGAATTTTTGGAATTAAGGGATAACCTACCAAGCGAGGATCACAAAGCTAGATTCGCCATAGAACTTAATAGTGCAGCATACTTCGGGGTGGATGCCAAACCTTTCAGCTGCAAAAATATAACAATAAAACATGGATCTTCCAATGAAAACCACACCGTGGCACTGTTTGATTCAACAAAAGTAAAAAGAAAGAGTGTATCCAACAGTGAAAACCTCTCTGAGGCACCTGAGGATGAAAGGTTTGACATCCTTCCCTATAGCACACAATGGGAATGATCAATGATTCTCATTGAAGAAACAAAGAATACAATGTGGGGACTCCTGAAACTCCTCACCTCATAGATCTAGCATCTCTACTAACTCTAGAGGAACAACCTAAGTTTGTCGAATTCTTCCAGAAGCACCAGATTAACTTTGCATGGTCATATGCAGACATGCCTGGGCTTGATCCTGATTTAGTCATGCATCACCTCACCATAGCAGAAGGAGCCAAACTTGTCAAGAAAAAGCTTCACAAAATGCATCCTTAGATTGCAGTACTAGTCAAAACAGAACTCAAGAAACTCCTACATGTTGTTTTCATTAGACCAATTGATTATGTAGATTGGATCTCCAACATTGTTCCTTTTGGCAAACCAAAAGGGGGCATCCGCATTTGTACTAACTTTAGAGATCTGAATAAGGCATGTCCTAAGGATGACTTCCCCCTACCAAACATTGACATCATAGTGGACCTAACAGCAAGACATGCCATGCTTTCACTCATGGATGGCTTTTCAGGATACAATCAGATAAAGATCACACCAGAGGATCAACATAAGACAACCTTCACATGTCCATGGGGCACATATTGCTGGAATGTAATGCCTTTCGGTCTCAAAAATGGAGGAGCAATCTATCAATGAGCAATGACCACCATCTTCCATGACATGATGCATCCTATGATGGAAGATTATATTGATGACTTACTAGAAAGATCTCTCACCAGAGACGGCCATCTCGACATATTAGATAAAATCTTTGATAGACTGGAAAAATACCATGTTCCACTCAACCCAAAGAAATGTGTCTTTGGAGTAACCTCCGGGAAGCTTCTAGGATACATTGTCTCAAGCAAAGGCATTGAGGTCGATCAAGAAAAGGTCAAAGCAATCATGGACATGCCGCCACCAAAGAATATCAGTCAGCTAAGGACATTACAAGGATGCCTTCAATCCATCCGAAGATTCATTGCACAATTGGCTGATAAGTGTCACCCATTCACACACCTGCTACACAAGAACATCCGCTTTCAGTGGGATGCCAGATGCCAGCAAGCATTCCAAATGCTCAAAGACTATCTCATGAATACACCATTGCTGATCCCACTAGATCCAAGTAGGCCTCTACTACTCTATATATCAGCAACAAGTACAACATTGGGTGCACTATTGGCACAACATAATGCAGAAGGAAAAGAATGCGTTGTTTACTACATCTCTCACACACTCATGGGCTATGAACTCAATTACACACCTATTGAGTGAGCTTGCCTAGCAGTAATCTTGGCAGCCACAAAACTGAGGCACTATCTATTAACACACAAGGTACAACTCATTCCAAAGATTGATCCACTCAAGTATTTATTCAATAAAGCAGCATTGACAGGCCGCTTGGCCAAATGGGTGATGATTCTAAGTGAATTTGACATCGAGTATGTAGACCGTAAAGCTATCAAAGGGCAGGTCATTGTAGATCCATTGACCGATGCACCACTCATAGGCAAACATCCTCTCATTTCCAATTTTCCAGATGAAGAGATATTCATGATCACAACAACACAACCATGGAAACTATACTTTGATGGTTCATACACTAGGCGTGGCTCAGGGGCAGGCATTCTATTTATCACACCTCAAGGTGACAGCATCCTGAAGTCTTATAGGCTCACATTTCCATACACCAACAACATAGCAGAGTATGAGGCCTTGATCACAGGACTCAGGCTAGCCGTACAATGGAAATTACAAGAACTACAAGTATATGGTGACTCACAACTAGTCATTCGACAAGCAATTGATGAATATCAGACCAAGGATGATAAACTCATGCCATATAAGCAAATGGTGGACAATCTAAAGGAATCATTTACTACAATTACCTTTGAGCAGATACCAAGAGATCAGAATCAAGCTGCTGACGCCATGGCTACCATTGCATCTCTCCTAGATCTTCCACAGAATTCAACACGCTACGAGTTCTTGGTAGAATAGCTTTGGATCCTCGCTTATGATATCCCTGAATCCGAGATGATATGTCGCCTTGTCAGTTCTGAATCCCCATGGTATGGTGAATTCTACACCTATCTCCATGATCACACACTCCCTCCCAACCAATCAAATAACCAACGTAAAACCTTCATTTGCCAAACTGCTTGATATACCATTATTGCTGAAACCCTATACCGACGTAGTCTTGATGGTACTCTCCTTCGATGTCTAGAACAAGATGAGATAACAAAGGATTTGGAAGAGGTACATGAAGGAATTTGTGGAACCCATGCAAGTGGTCCATCACTAGCCAATAAACTCTTGCGCAATGGATACTATTGGCCATCTATGGAAAAGGACTCCTACTACTTTGTTAGAAAGTGCAAGAAATGTCAAATTCATGGTGACCTGATACATGCACCAGCACAGGAACTGCAACCAATCATGACACCATGGCCTTTTTGTCAATGGGACCTTGACCTTGTGGGTAAAATCCATCCCTCTTCATCCAACGGCCACAAATTCATTATTACTGCCACCGAATATTTCACAAAGTGGATCAAAGCTGTTCCACTTAACCAAGTCATCGACACGCAGATCGCCTCATTCATCCTCAATTACATCATCTGTCGATATGGTGTACCCATGTCCATCATCACAGATAACAATCTTCCTTTCAAAAATCAAGATGTCTGTGAGCTCTGTGAGAAGTTTCACATCCAACACCACTTTTCCACCCCCTATTACCCACAAGGCAATGGTCAAGCTGAAGCATCCAATAAAAACATATTGAGGATCCTAAAGAAGACAGTCAATGATGTTGTCCATGATTGGCATGTTCAACTAAATCCAACACTATGGGCATATCAAACTAGCATTTGAACCCCTACAGGCGCAACTCCCTACTCATTGGTCTATGGAGCAGAAGCTATCTTGCCTATTGAGGTCGAGATACCATCACTACGGGTTTCCTTACATAATCTCCTTGATGAGAAGCGACAAGCTACATACAACCATCTCAATGCCTATCAACAATGCATGAGCAGAAGTTATAATCATCGAGTTAGATCTCGTACATTTGAGGTAGGTGATCTTGTTCTCCGAGAGAATTCTCGCAACCAACCAAATAGAGAACATCTGGGCAAGTCTGAATCAAACTAGCTGGGTGCATATGTTGTCATTGTTGTATTTGGGTCTGGGGCATATCATTTGGCTACATTAGAAGGAGAACCGCTCATACATCCAATCAACAGCATGCACCTCAAACGGTTTTATACCTAAGTTGTACATTAGGCTCCCATATATACTGGCGAAAATACCAAAAACATCCAGATAAATGACCTATAGAAAATACAAAAAAGGCATCAAAAGAGTAAAGAAAAATCATGCATCCAAATAGTGAATAGCCACTCCGGTGGTATCTTGGGTAAGTGCGATGGTGAAAACCTGGCAAACAGGCGCCACTCGTAAAGGTTATGGCTCCATTGTCTTTCAGGCTTGTTGTGATCACATCTACTTCATACATACATCCATCCATCCATCAACCATGGCTTGTTATAAATCTACAAATCCAAGAAAGTACTGCATGCATCCTGCATGCCGCTTTTTATAGTCATGTCTAAATTAGGGGCAATACCCTTAACCTATTGATGGAAGTGGATTCTACGTTATCTTGTGATTCATTAAAGTTCTTCATTCAAAACTATCTCATCAAAATCCAAAAAACATCCAAAACAATTCAAAATCCAAAAACATCCAAAACAATTCAAAAATCCAAAAACAATGGAAAACATAAAAAATCCCACAAAAACATGGCAACACATTGTACATACTCATCCAAGCAGATACCACACCAACATTGAAAATCCTCGCACGATGATCACTTCTCAAATTGACTAAAATAGTCGACATCAACAATCAATTTGTCTTTAAAAAGGATGCATCCTTCCTTACCAAAACAAGGACAAAATGACATTTTCTTCGACAAGAAAATTGTGTTAAGCTATCAAATACTTGGTTGATTTGTGAGTAATTCATTCATTTATATGTATCGGGTTCTTACCACATTGTTTGTGTGTCATCTATACATTATTCCGATGAAGTATTGGGGCATGTACTAATGGTGTCTATGTGGGAAGTTCACCAAGCTACGTGATTTTATGTAAAATTCAATCATAGATCACTACGGCTTGCTGACTACAGCGTATACCTCAACCATATGAGCATGAACCATTACCAAGGATCCATATTCTTTATTCTTTATGTATATATTGTTGTTTGCATGAACAATGCTCCTTCTTTGGTTCCTCCTCATCCAATTGGATAAAGGTTTTATCTCTTATTACGGTATGCACTTGTCTTAGGATATGATTAGCCAAAGATCAAGGAGGATGATCCAAGTCATGCATGAACGGAGATAATCCTTGTCTCTTCCACAAGCAATACTCTGGTCGACATGACCCTTATATCAAGTCATTTGTATTAACTTGCTATATAAAATCCATGTACGAAATACTCAGGTCATCTTGAATCATTATGTCAAGATGCTTGTATTCTCTTCCAACATTTTAAAGCTCAATGATGAAAATAGAGCACTATGGATTGTCATTTCATCTCATCTGTTTATATATTGCATTTCGTTGCATATCACCCATCCATTCACTATGTAGGATTTATATGCAAATGTGACCATTAAATTGGTCTTGGATATGGTTTCCACGTTAAAAAAAAGAGCGTATCCAATGGTGAAAACCTCTCTGAGGCACCTAAGGATGAAAGATTTGACATCCTTCCCTGTAGCACACAACGGGAACGATCAATGATTCTCATTGAAGAAACCAAAGAATACAATGTGGGGACTCCTGAAACTCCTCACCTCATACATCTGACATCTCTTCTAACTCCAGAGGAACAATCTAAGTTTGTCGAATTCTTCTAGAAGCGCTAGATTAACTTCACATGGTCATATGCAGACATGCCTGGGCTTGATCCTGATTTAGTCATGCATCACCTCACCATAGCAGAAGGAGCCAAACCTGTCAAGTAGAAGCTTCACAAAATGCATCCTCAGATTGCAGTACTAGTCAAAACAGAACTCAAGAAACTCCTACATGTTGGTTTCATTAGACCAATTGATTATGCAGATTGGATCTCCAACATTCTTCTTGTCGGCAAACCAAAAGGGGGCATCCGCATTTGTACTGACTTCAGAGATTTGAATAAGGCATGTCCTAAGGATGAATTCCCCCTACCAAACATCGACATCATAGTGGACCTAACAACAAGACATGCCATGCTTTCACTCATGGATGGCTTTTCAGGATACAATCAGATAAAGATCGCACCAGAGGATCAACATAAGACAACCTTCACATGTCCATGGGGAACATATTGCTGGAATGTAATGCCTTTTGGTCTCAAAAATGCAAGAGCAACCTATCAATGAGCAATGACCACCATCTTCCATGACATGATGCATACTATGATGGAAGATTATGTTGATGACTTACTAGAAAAAACACTCACCAGAGACGGGCATCTCGACATATTAGATAAAATCTTTGATAGACTAGAACAATACCATGTTCCACTCAACCCAAAGAAATGTGTCTTTGGAGTAACCTCTGGGAAGCTTCTAGGATACATTGTCTCAAGCAAAGGTCAAAGAAATCATGGACATGCCACCACCAAAGAATATCAGTCAGCTAAGGACATTATAAGGATGCCTTCAATCCATCCGAAGATTCATTGCACAATTGGCTGATAAGTGTCACTCATTCACACACCTGCTACACAAGAACATCCACTTTCAGTGGGATGCTAGATGCCAACAAGCATTCCAGATGCTCAAAGACTATCTCATGAATACACCATTGCTGATCCCACTAGATCCAAGTAGGCCTCTACTACTCTATATATTAGCAACAAGTACAACATTAGGTGTACTATTGGCACAACATAATGCAGAAGGAAAAGAATGTGTTGTTTACTACATCTCTCGCACACTAGTGGGCTATGAACTCAATTACACACCTATTGAGAGAGCTTGCCTAGTAGTAATCTTGGCAGCCACAAAATTGAGGCACTATCTATTAACACACAAGGTACAACTCATTGCAAAAATTGATCCACTCAAGTATTTACTCAGCAAAGCAGCATTGACAGGCTGCTTGGCCAAATGGGTGATGATTCTAAGTGAATTTGACATCGAGTATGTAGACCGTAAAGCTATCAAAGGGCAGGTCATTGCAGATCAGTTGGCCAATGCACCACTCATAGGCAATCATCCTCTCATTTCCAATTTTCTAGATGAAGAGATATTTATGATCACAACAACACAACCATGGAAACTATACTTTGATGGTTCATACACTAGGCATGGCTCGGGGGTAGGCATTCTGTTTATCACACCTCAAGGTGACAACATCCCAAAGTCTTACAGGCTCACATTTCCATGCACCAAAAACATAGCAGAGTATGAGGCCTTGATCATAGGACTCAGGCTAGCTGTACAATGGAAATTACAAGAACTACATGTATATGGTGACTCACAACTGGTCATTCGACAAGCAACTAATGAATATCAGACCAAGGATGATAAACTCATGCCATATAAGCAAATGGTGGACAATCTAAAGGAATCATTTACTACAATTACCTTTGAGCAGATACCAAGAGATAAGAATCAAGCTGCTGATGCCATGGCTACCATTGCATCTCTCCTAGATCTTCCACAGAATTCAACACGCTACGAGTTCTTGGTAGAATAGTTTTGGATCCTCGCTTATGATATCCCTGAATCCAAGATGATATTTCACCTTGTCGGTTCTGAATCCCCATGGTACGGTGAATTCTACACCTATCTCCATGATCACACACTCCCTCCCAACCAATCAAATAACCAACGTAAAACCTTCATTCGCCAAACTACTTGATATACCATTATTGCTAAAACCCTATACCGACGTAGTCTTGATGGTACTCTCCTTCGATGTCTGGAACAAGATGAGATAACAAAGGCTTTGGAAGAGGTACATGAAGGAATTTGTGGAACCCATGCAAGTGGTCCGTCACTAGCCAAGAAACTCCTATGCAATGGATACTATTGGCCATCTATGGAAAAGGACTCCTACTACTTTGTTAGAAAGTGCATGAAATTTCAAATTCATGGTGACCTGATACATGCACCAGCACATGAACTGCAACCAATCACGACACCATGGCCTTTTTGTCAATGGGGCCTTGACCTTGTGGGTAAAATCCATCCCTCTTCATCCAACGACCACAAATTCATTATTACTGCCACCGAATATTTCACAAAGTGGATCGAAGCTGTTCCACTTACCCAAGTCACCAGCACGTAGATCACCTCATTCATCCTCAATTACATCATCTGCCGTTATGGTGTACCCATGTCCATCATCACAGATAACTGTCTTCCTTTCAAAAATCAGGATGTCAGTGAGCTTTGTGAGAAGTTCCACATCCAACACCACTTTTCCACCTCCTATTACCCACAAGGCAATGGTCAAGCCGAAGCATCCAATAAAAATATATTGAGGATCCTAAAGAAGACAGTCAATGATGCCGGCCGTGATTGGCATGTTCAACTAAATCCAACACTATGGGCATATCGAACTAGCATTCGAACCCCTACAAGCGCAACTCCCTACTCATTGGTCTATGGAGCAGAAGCTATCTTTCGTATTGAGGTCGAGATACCATCACTACGGGTTTCCTTACATAATCTCATTGATGACGAAGAATACAGAGTCTCACGCCTTCAGGACTTATAGTTACTTGATGAGAAGTGACAAGCTGCATACAACCATCTCAAAGCCTACCAGCAGTGCATGAGCAGAAGTTATAATCATCAAGTTATATCTCGTACATTTGAGGTAGGTGATCTTGTTCTCTGAGAGAATCCTCGCAACCAACCAAACAAAGAACATCAGGGCAAGTACATTCATCTCATTTTTAATTAAATTGCATATAGTTCATTTAGTTTATTGACATTAATCTTCATTAAATCATTTGCATCATTGCATAATCATAATGATTAGATTTTGAAAGGAAATAAAAGAGCAAGGAAAGGAAAATTAATCCAAGAAAGTTTATGATGAAGTAATTGTTACCATGAGAAAAGAAAAGACCTTAGAGCATCACCCAAATGTGAAGAAGGAGGCACAAGAACTTTTGAAAGGGGAAAAGCAAAGAAAAACCCCTTGTGATATTATGAATGAGGCAATGCCTAAAATGAGAGAGAGAGAGAGAGAGAGAGAGAGAGAGAGAGAGAGAGAGAGAGAGAGAAGAAGCTCTTTACAATATTGTCATTAAGAAGAAATGAGAGAGAAGACATCTCTTAAGTAGAGATGAGGAGAGGAGTTACAAAGTAACTCCCAAATCTATGAATGCCACCATTCATAAAATGTGTGTGCCATGTGTCCACATCCTCTTATGGAGGAAATCTAATATTCCTTAATAAAGGAAAATAAAAGAAATGACTTGTCCTCACACATGTACTAGAGGACAAATTACATGTAGGAATTCCAAAGGAATATCCTAAACTAAATAAAAATAAACCTAGGCTAAGTAAAGATTAAATATTCTAACACCCCCCCTTAAGCTTTACTTGGGGAGCTTACATCAAACCCTTCAATGGGTTGTAATCCAAGATTTTTACAATGAAATTGGAATTTTTCTTTACAAAGTGGCTTGGTCAAAATATCTACAACTTGGTCTTCCCCCTTGCAATAGAGGAGTGAAACTTGCTTGTCTTCAATTTGTTCTCTAATAAAGTGGTGTTGGAGAGCAATGTGTTTTGTCCTTGCATGGAAAACTAGATTTTTAGCCAAGGCAATGGCACTTTGGTTGTCACAATACAATGGAGTTGGTTCATGTTGAGGTAGACCCAAATCTTCAAGTAGTCTTCTAAGCCACAAGACTTCTTTGGAAGCATTAGTGCATCCTTTGTACTTAGCTTCAGTGGATCCAAGAGAGGTAGATTGTTGCTTGTTACTATTCCAAGAAATTGCTCCTGAACCAACAAAAAAACAATAACCACAAGTAGATTTCCCATCATTGGGATCTCCACCTAAATCGGAATCAGTAAAACCTTTTAAAGTAAAGTCAGAATTTGCATCATAAAACAAACCTACATTAATAGTTCCTTTAATATATCTTAAAATTCTTTTAGCAACTTTAAAGTGTGTTTGTTGAGGTTTAGACACGAATCTTGAAACCAAACCAACACTATAAGCAATATCTGGCCTAGTAAGAGTTAAATAGTTCAAACTTCCAACTAATTGTCTATACAAGGTAGGATCAACAAGAGGAGTTTGCATATCAAGCATTAACTTAGTGCCTAATTCAATAGGAATTGAAACATGATGAGCATCATTCATTTTAAACTTATCTATGAGATCTTGAGCATATTTACTTTGAGATAAGAAAATTCCTTTAGAGGTTTGCCAAATTTGCATTCCTAAGAAATAATGTAAAGGACCTAAATCAGTCATTTGAAATTTTTGATTAAGTTGAAACTTAATATCAGAAATCAAAGTATTGGAACTTGAAGTAAGAATCAAATCATCTACATACAAGATAATAATTATAATATCATCTTCACTATGTTTAATATACAAGTTAGGATCATTTTTACTTCTAATAAAGCCTTGAGAAAGAAAGAATTCATTAATCTTTGAATACCACTCCCTAGGAGATTGCTTTAATCCATAAATTGATTTCTTTAATTTACAAACTAAGTGTGCATTACCTTCTTTAATAAAACCAGGAGGTTGAGACATATAAATTTCTTCATGTAAATCACCATTAAGAAAAGCACTTTTAACATCCATTTGGTGAATAGGCCAATTCATTCTAGAAGCTAAAGCAAGCACAAGTTTAATTGTAGGCATTTTAGCAACAGGAGCAAAAGTTTCATTATAATCTAAGCCTTCAATTTGAGAAAAACCTCTAGCGACTAATCTAGCTTTAAATTTACTAACTTGATTATTAGCATTCAATTTAGTTTTATAAAGCCACTTGCAAGAAACAAGATTTTTACCATGAGGCAAGGGAACTAAATCCCAAGTTTGGTTAGAAATTAGAGTATCATATTCTTCCTTCATTGCTTTTTGCCAATGTGGTTGATTTTTAGCTTGATCAAATGT